>NC_000086.7:84981665-85201665 GCF_000001635.26 Mus musculus
AGAATTGGGAACAAAACACCCATGGAAGGAGTTACAGAGACAAAGTTTGGAGCTGAGATGAAAGGATGGACCATCTAGAGACTGCCATATCCAGGGATCCATCCCATAATCAGCCTCCAAACGCTGACACCAATGCATACCCTAGCAAGATTTTGCTGAAAGGACCCTGATATAGCTATCTCTTGTGAGACTATGCCGGGACCTAGCAAACACAGAAGTGGGTGCTCACAGTCAGCTATTGGATAGATCACAGGGCCCCCAATGGAGGAGCTAGAGAAAGTACCCAAGGAGCTAAAGGGATCTGCAACCCTATAGGTGGAACAACATTATGAACTAACCAGTACCCCGGAGCTCTTGACTCTAGCTGCTTATGTATCAAAAGATGGCCTAGTCGGCCACCACTGGAAAGAGAGGCCCATTGGACATGCAAACTTCATATGCCCCAGTACAGGGGAACGCCAGGGCCAAAAAGTGGGAGTGGGTGGGTAGGAGAATGGGGGGGGGGTATGGGGGACTTTGGGGATAGCATTGGAAATGTAAATGAGGAAAATACCTAATACAAATATTTTTAAAGAAGATATCGTTCCCTTCTTTGTATAAACATAACAAGCTCTCTGAGTTTTTTTTAATAATGTTGATTTGGGGGTGGGGAGCTTGATTTTTCCCGTCATCCAGAGACAGAGCCATGAGATATTATAGGTCATTTCCAGTCCTGATATTAACTCATACTATGAATGTTGGCTTTGAAATAGAAATTGTTTGTGACAGTTATCTCAAGGAGTGAAAATGAGTCTTCATAACACTCTTGAAGATTCTTATTATACCATCAATCTAGTCAGGATGGAAAGGACAAGTGATATTAAAGCTTTTACTTAACAATTTAGCACCAATGATGATTTGAAATAAATATAAAAATAATATTCTTTGAGAGTAGTGGTAAGTAACTATAGTTAACATCACTGTCAAAACCCTGATGCTCTGACTTTTCAAAGCCAGTACACAAAGATAACCCAGAGGTCAGGCTTCTTTGCTGTGCTTTCTCCTCCACAGTTTGATGGCTCCAAAGGTCACATTAATAGAGTCTCATTAAGCTCTGAAACTACAGTAAAGGAATAATCAGTAACACTTAATTGATATAAGCCTGAAAACAACTCAGGTTAAGAAATTAACTCAAAGAAAGTTAATAAGATACCACATTTCTCTGCAGAATATTGGTTCTGGCCTTTGATTTTGCAGAGTTCACTGGGATATTCAGTGGTATCTTCTGTGTCTCATAAATCTATGAAATATTCTTTACATCCCTTTCTCATAGTTTTATAAGCTAGGTTATATAATTGTAACTTAAATAACAGACCCCACAAGGATATACACTGTAGTATTTTTTCTAGTGTATTTTGTCACAGCACATTCTTGGCAAATATTTTAAAGAAGGAATGAAATGAATAAACATATTCCAGTTGTGCTTTTCACCTTCCTGACATTTTCTACCTTCTCACACTTAGGAAACATTTTCCCCCCTGCTGAACAGGGGACCCAGTGCCTAGGCAAGAGCTCTTCCACTAAACTAAATCTCATTCACCTCTGTATCAATTTGTATTCATGAATTGAATACATCTCTTATACCCTTTAGACAGAAACTCTAATATTTAAAAACCATTTTCAGTTTAAAACCTTGTTGTTATTTTTTAACTATTTTATTTTGTATGTATGAATACTTTACCTTTATGTATGTTTGTGTAGTGTTTATGCCGATTGTTGTAGAGGTCATAAGAGAGGAAGCTACAATTTAAGTGATGAAAAGGAAACCTGGGCCCTCCATAAGAACATCAAGTGTCCTTTGTACAGCTCTGTCACATCTCCATCCTCCTATTCTAGAACTGTTGCTGAATTTCTCTTGTCTCATGTGGCTTGGCTTATAGGAAATGACACTTAACATATACATCTGATTTGCACATGTAAAAACCTGAATTCCTGCATGTGTAAATTCCTCAATTCTATTCCTAGCACTACCCAAACTGGAATTCCATCTTTGTCTTTCTTTATCTAATAGTATGATTGGTCATTTCACTCAGTCCCTCTGAGCCTGAGTTTCCCCCCTAAACATAAGGAAATAGCATGGAGAAGGAGATAGGAACAACATCTTACCCGTAGCTAAGGAACTTTTGACAACTCATACTGGCTCAGAATGGTAGACTCTATTTTCTTTAAGGTTATGACACCTGCTGGGTTGACAATGTTCAATGAAAGACATACATCCAGGAATATATGGGCAGCATAGAGTATATTTTATGAGAAGAAGCAAAAACAGGAGGAAGGGGGGGAGGAAAAGGAGGAGGAAGAGGAGGAGGAGGAGGAGGAAGAAGAGGAAGAGGAGGAGGAAGAAGAAGAGGAGGAGGAGAAGCAAAGTTACATGGGTAAGAATGGAGGAATGAGTCTGGAAGTGAAGAGAGGTAAATACAATTAAGACCCCCTATGATATATTCTCAAAGAACCAACAAAAAGAGAAAAAAGTAAGGGAGTAGAAGTAATTACTGAGATCTCTCTGAGCCCTCCCTGGCTTTATATGAAAAAACAATTAGTCTTTTGTTTTTGCTAAATGCTATTTATTAGGCCTCTTCTCTTTCCCAGTAATCAGTGACTCTTCACGTTTATGATACAGTCTGCTTCATTAAGCATTGTATGTAGGATCTACTTTGGGAACTGGGAGTTTGATAACCAGAGCCTTAAGCCAATGTCATAGAGTATAAAGTTTTGTTTTACAGAAGGATGCCAAAATAGTCTTCATATATAGTGCTTCAAAAAGAATATATATTTATATATAATATATTTCTTATTATGCTGTAAAAACTACAGTTAAAACATGTGTGCAGGCCTTTCAAAACCTTAATTGTAATCTATAGTATAATAAATATATCACTAAGAAACTGTGAGTGGCTTTTCTTATCTCTGTTCAAACTAAACTTAGGTCTAAGAGATTTGTAAAACATAGCTAGGATTAGAATTTTGAGGAAATGCTCAGAGATACAGCCAGGGTGAGCTACATATTTGGAATTTTTTAGGTCCCAAATATAGCCATGATCATCAAATGAGTTTATTTTAATTTTAAGAGTTCCCATCCAGTTTGAGCTATGTGCAAATTCTCAAACATTCCCGAGCTTCTCCTAGGCTTCTCTAATTGCCTCTTAGCCTGTCCCCCTGGGAAGGAGCATCCTGTTCCCATCACAAAGGTCGGCAGCAGAGCAGACAACATTTTAAAATAACTTAATAACCCTGAACTGCCTCTTCCCTTCAGATAATTTTCTTAGAGCATTAGGCCTTTGAACACTGACCTGGATACAGAAAATGTCCGCTTCTCAGCAGGAAAACTTCAAATCCTATTCACTCCACCCCTCTGCCATTCTAGGAGGTGGAATGGGTGAGGTGTAGCCAGGGGTATGTATTCATCTTTCACCCTCTCTCCCCTCCTTTCCTCATACTCCACATATGTGTATACCTTTCTCCTTAAAATTAATATTAAACCATCGTATAAATCAGTGTTATCATATTGCACATTTTGAAATCCTTGTACAAAAGAGAAAACCTTTTCTCAGTAGTCTGAAAAGCAGATCCTACATGAAGTTTAGCTCCCTGTCAGCGTTCACAAATGATCAGGACTTTTGTGATGTCATTAACTAGTGGGTGAATGAAACTGTGAGGCTTGGGTGCTTTTCCTTAAACTTTCAGTAGTTTTTTTTTTTTTTTCTGTTTTTCTTTCTCAGCTTCTTCACATCCATCTTGGTCCCCAAAGCCACTGGATGTCAAAGAGTCAGTGTAAAGTGGAATTTTTTACTTGTTTCTTTGTTGGCTTACAATGAGATTTTGTTTTCCCCGTTGGCCACTTTTTCTTCATAGAAAGCTTTTTGTAAACATATTTTTTTCATAGTCATGATCTATCGAATTTTCTACCCAAAAAGAAAATCCAAGTTAATATGCATTTACTGTGTGCTGAATGGTTGACTAGGGCCTTGATGTATACAATGAAGCAGTTAGTTCTGTTTATTTTGAATCCTTATCACAACTTGTCAATATTTGATAATGAAGAAACAACTGGAGCAAAAATAATTTGATTGCTTAGAAAAGATTAATAAATTGGTAGAAATATGATATTTAGAATCAGCTCCACTATTGCTGCATGCCTGTTCTTCCTGTACTTTTCAACTTTCAGTACTAGAGGTTGGAAACTGACTCTTGGGAGACTGCCACCTTGTACATCTCCCCTAAAAACCTATTAACCCGTTGTATGCTGCTGGTTTTTTTCTTTGGATTTACCTACACAATTAGGTTCTTCTATCACTACTGTCTTGTGAAGATCATCAGTTACTTTTTGTAGCTTCGGGTAACAAAAGAGGGAGAAAAAACATTGTCAGCCATAATATGAGCATTCTGGTGTGCACTTATACTGGAAAAAAAGCAAAGGACTTTTGAGTTATATCCTACTACTTCTTTCAGAGCTTTCCTGAGATTAGGGCTAAGACAGGAACCTATTAGATATCCCAGACTGAATTTCACTTTACATTCTAAAGTGTAAGTCTATTTGAACAACTCTACTTTTGATCTTATCTTTGAAATTCACACCATTTCCACTTCCAAGACCAAATAAAGTCAAGTTCTGGTCAAATTTTTATACAAGGCAAATGTGTATGGCCTGGGACCAAGCATAGTCATAATGTCCCTATGCACTAAGTTGTGTGTTACTCTGTGTGTTACTCATGGAGAATCTCATGGATGAAAAGTACTTTTTATATAATAACAAAAATTTATCAAGAATATGGAACAACAATCATGGTGTGTGTGTGTGTGTGTGTGTGTGTGTGTGTGTGTGTTATGCATATGTAGGGTGCTATACAAACGGGTGCATAAAAAAGGCCAAAGGAGGATGTCAGGGGTCTTTCCTTGTCATCCCCCCTTAAATTCTTGAGAGAGACATTTTACTGAACCTGAAACTGGCAGCCAGCAAGTTCCAGATCCTCCTATCTTTGCCCCTCCAAAGCCTGAGAGTCTTGGGAGTGTATGGCCATGTCAGCTTTTTATATTGGTACCGGGGATTTGAACTCAGGTCCTCATGGCTATATAGCAAGTGATATTACTCAGAGAGCCATCTATCTAGCACAAGTAATATGTTTCTGAAGATAAGGGATATATGTGTCTCCCAAAGATTAATAAAAAAAATCTCAATATATAATCACCCCATGCTAATCTAAAAATATAAGTATTTTATCACACATAGGGCTAGATTGATTACATTTATTCCATTCTTCTATTGATGCTATAGGAAGTTTTCTGTGATGGAAAAAAAATAATAAAAAGCATCAAATAACAGGTTACAGTGAATTATAGATGGAGTATGGAAAGTTTAAGATGTGCAGGTGCAACAAAAGTCAATAGGAAAATATCTTCAGAACTGTAATTACTAGATGGGAACTGTGAATATTTTATTTATGTGTGTATATGTACATATAAATTGAGATGGGGAAGAGAGGGAGTTATTAATAGTCACTTTGTGGTTCATTTCCAGGGCAATGTCAGAGGAGTGAATGACCTTAACAGACCATCTTATAAACATGCTAATACTTCCCAGACCCGCTTGTTAATCTTGTTAGTAGCATTTAAGTAACAGAAAGACACTGAAAGTCTCTATAAAATGTTTTTAGTGGGATATATATGGTCTGCCTTGGTTGCTTATTGTAAATAGACCTGGAATTCATAGAATTATAAGAAAAGTCACAGAAATAGTTTCTTATTTTTGCTCTTAACCATTTTTAAAATAGAAGGGTTTTGACACCAAAGTGGCTTCTTTTTTAATGTCCACATTTCTGTGAGAAATTTTAATACATAGATCTGCTAATATGAAGTGAAAACACATCATAGTGGTTGTAATTGGTATTTTAAAGTGACATGTCTGATTGTTTTGGGTTCATCCTTGAAAAAAAAGTGTTTTAACTGTGCTCAGCTCTGGCTTACAATCCACGGAGACATTATTACAGAGTGCTGCTAGATAAGAAACAATGGGGATGGTATTTGAAATGTATATAAAGAAAATATCTAATAAATAAATAAATAAGAAGAAGCAATGTTTTCTACAATCCCTGTGTGAAATCTAAGGCAGACTTATACAGTATGTGGCTTAATTCAAGACTATGATTTTCAATTAAAGGAAGAAAATAAAAGCGGGAGGAGGGTGACAATTTACTTGCTTTTTATATGTTGTGGCCAGTTCTAGGAAACCAAATGTCTAAGAAAAGTGCACAGTTATGACTAGGAGGGGATTTCATAGTTACACACACACAATTTCTGAATGGTGCCTCGGAATAGATTTTAGAAACAGCAAAGGCCTCAATAACTTGCTTTCTAATATTCTGAGCACCCTCACTACTTTAATTTTGTAAATATTTTAATAACCTCAGAGCAACCCTTGCAATTATGTCTTAAACTTCAGGAAATTTGGTATACAATATCTCACACATAATGATACTAAATACTTCATAGCTTGATATTGACAATTGAGCACTGATAACTTTGATATTTCATGGCCAATCTCTAAAAATGAGCTATAGCCCTAACAGATTGTCTTATAAAGGAAGAGAAAATTTTAGATTATAGAAGTTCCATTAATTGTTGTTGTTTACAAACATGTTTTTACTATATAGCTCTTGCTCTCATTCTATACAGACCAGGCTACTTTTGAACTCAAAGAGATTTGAGTATTTCTGCCTCCTGAGTGCTGGAACTACAAGCATGTGCTGCTATGCTCAACTTCCATAAACTATTTTTATTTTGGGGACTGGTAAGGTATGGATAAAAGTACATGAAGATGCAAGCCTGAGGGCCTGAGTTGGATCCCTGGAGCCCATGCATGGGTGGAAAGCAAGAAATGACTTCACAAAATTGTCCACTGATCAGGATATTCACGCCATGATACCCATGCAACACACACACACACACACACACACACGTGCACATACACATACACATACAACAAATAAATACATAAATAAATGATTAAAATTTAAAAAAATGTTTGAAATGGAGTACTACTCAGCTATTAAAAAATGAATTTATGAAATTCCTAGGCAAATGGATGGACCTGGAGGGCATCATCCTGAGTGAGGTAACCCAATCACAAAGGAACTCGCACAATATGTACTCACTGATAAGTGGATATTAGCCCAGAAACTTAGGATACACAAGATATAAGATACAATTTGCTAAACGCATGAAATTCAAGAAGAACGAAGACCAAAGTGTGGACACTTTGCCCCTTCTTAGAAATGGGAACAAAACACCCATTGAAGGAGTTACAGAGACAAAATTTGGAGCTGTGACGAAAGGATGGACCATCTAGTGATTGCCATATGCAGGGATCCATCCCATAATCAGCTCCCAAACGCTGACACCATTGCATACACTAGCAAGATTTTGCTGAAAGGACCCAGATATAGCTCTCTCTTGTGAGGCTATGCCGGGGCCTAGCAAACACAGAAGTGGATGATCACAGTCAACTATTGGATGGGTCACACGGCCCCCAATGGAGGAGCTAGAGAAATTACCCAAGGAGCTAAAGGGAACTGCAACCCTATAGGTGGAACAACATTATGAACTAACCAATACCCCGGAGCTCTTGACTCTAGCTGCATATGTATCAAAAGATGGCCTAGTCGGCCAACACTGCAAAGAGAGGCCCATTGGACTTGCAAACTGTATATGCCCCAGTACAGGGGAACCCCAGGGCCAAAAAGGGGGAGTGGGTGGGTAGGGGATGGGGGGGTGGGTATGGCGGACTTTTGGGTAAGCATTGAAAATGTAAACGAGGAAAATACCTAATTAAAAAAAATGTTTGAGAGACCTTGGGGGTCCAGATTAATTGAGACTGCTGGTCCTACAGAATGGCCCTTCTCCTCAGCTTCTTTCAGTGTTTCCTCATTCAACAACAGGAGTCAGCAGCTTCTGTCCATTGGTTGGGTATAAGTGTCTGCATCTGACTCAGCTGTTTGTCGAGTCTTTCAGAGGGCAGTCATGCTAGGTCCCTTTTTGTGAGTGGTCCATAGCCTCAGTAATAGTGTCAGGCCTTGAGACCTCCCCTTGAACTGGATCCCACTTTGGGCCTATCACTGGACCTTCTTTACCTCAGGCTCCTCTCCATTTCCTTTCCTGTAATTCTTTCAGACAGGAACAATTATGGGTCAGAGATGTGACTGTGGTATGGCAACCCCATCCCTCACTTGATGCCCTGTCTTCCTGCTGGAGGTGGGCTCCATATGTTCCCTCCCCCTACTGTTGGGCATTTCATCTAAGGTCCCTCCCTTTGAGTTCTGAGAGTCACATACCTCCTAGGTCTCTGACCAGGGCGTGGAGGTGGGGGGGAAAGGATGGAATATGGAGTGTACAAAATAAATTAATTTAAAATAATAATAATAAATCCATGTCCAGAAAAAAATCTATAATAGTACATTTATTTCTACTCTAATAAATGTACCCTGCTTTTGACTGACAAAAAATAAAATAATCATAATAATAAAAATATTCTAGATAATTCCACTGGGATAAATGGTCAAAATAAATTTGAAAAGTAATGTCAATCCATTGGTCCATTGAATCCATTGGTTCACTTAATATGCTCTAGTTGGTTGAGACAGAGAAAAAAAAACCTAATTGCCCTGATTGCACTGTTCTGTAAACAAAAATCTTTACAAGTTACTGTTTGGGGTAGGCTGGAAAGATAGCTCAGTGGTTAAGAAGCACGGCAGCTTGCTGCTCTTCTAGAGCACCAAATTTTGGTTCTGAGCAGCCAAGTAGTGGCTTGCAACTATCCATAACTCCAGTTCCAGAGGATCCTATATGCTCTTCTGACAACGGAGGGCACAAAGCATGTACTACACAGACCCATATGCAGGCAAAATTCCTACACAGAAAAAGTTAAAAAAAAATCTAAAAATAAGAAATTAAGTTCAAAAATAAGATATTGTTTTAGAGAAAATTTTTAAATAAATGCAGTCTTTTAGCAGTTTCAAAGCAATTGTGAGAATTTCTTAGAAATCCTCTTCCAATCCTTTGTATATCAAAACTCAGAGGCTATTTTCAGAAGCCAAAGTTGCGTGAATATGTGCATGTCTGAATCTTAATGTTCTAAGACTGTGGAACAAGTCGGAGTGAGGAAGTAGCTAAAATACTCGCCATGTAGTGGGGTAGTGCCATTTGGGAAGAAAAACTTCAAATTTGGTGTTCAGTTATTCCCAAAGTAGTTTCTTGCTTGTCTCTGTTAATACTAGTTGTTGTTATCAAACACATAGAAATTTGATTACTTTCATAAATGTGTAAATGCTGATAAAACAGTCTTTTATAAAATACAGGTTTTGTGGGGTTTTAGGAGTGGTTATTTATTTATAGAGGCAACAGTCATCTAAAGACATTCTTTAAAATAGCTTATATTATTAAGGACCTTAGTGCTATTTATCTAACTCATATTCCACGTACTCTTAGTCATCGTTTCTTTTTACTGTGCACGCTGCAAAATAACAAAAGAAATCTTTACAATGCTTAGCCTCATTCATCACCAACAAAATTAGCGATTATATCCCATGCCCTTGAAATATGTTGCTTTCAAAAAATGCATAAGCTGAAAAAGAGTATCTCAGTGGAAAGGCAGAAGTTGGGTCTTTCTTTACTGGCTGGTAGATTTGAAGCATGCTAATCTTACCTGTATTTGTGAACTGGAAAAAAAAAATGACATGGGAGAATGAAGAAAACATGGCCAAACTACAAAGGCAGTTTTCTTGGGAAGTTAGAGGGCTAAGACTTGGAATATTTTCTGTAAATTAAAAACTAAGAATCTTGATGTCTAGCAGAATTTATATATAAAAAAAAAGCTACCTCCAAAGGATCGTAGATGAGCTGAGGATTAGTGAATAATACAATATGACAGTTGTTTCTCTGGCTGAAAATTTATAGAATTAATTCCATAAAGCATCAGGAAAGAAAACATAAACATGAATTTTTTAATAATAATAATAAAATAAAGCATTTAACACAAAAAGAAAAAACTCTCAGCAAATCAGTACCACTTGGGGAAACCTGGATCCAAAGCCAGCAGTGGTTTTATCATAAAACCTTCTGGTTCTGTACTGAAGAAACACTTTAATCACCAAGTTTTCAAAGAATAGAGAGAAAGCTGTGTATAGTGGTATACTCCTTTAAGTCTGCCACTCAAGAAGGAGAGATAAGTGGTTTTCTGTGAGTCCAAGGCCAGTCTGGTCCACAAATAGTGAGTTTCAGGACAGCTAGGGTTATATAGAGAGACACTGTCTCAACACAAAACAAAATAAACACAATAGAAGAATAGAGTTTGGGAAGTAGTACTTATGTCTGGTGAATATATTCCTCAATTTTAAACCTTTATTCACATAGTCCTACTTGTCTATACCACGTTTGGCTGAAATGATCCATAGCATTTTACCAGCTTAGATTTTGTTCTTTGTCCTTGTCTAAATGTTTGTATAATAAAATAGAGAACCAGTAATGGCATTATGAAGATTGTTAAACACTATAGGTGGCTATAATAAGCATTATTCTTATAGAGAGTGATAATATACCTTTAAAATGTGTGATCAATTTATTGGGTGACATAAAATACCATAGGGAAGTAGAAGCAGGAAAAAGAAAAGGAGGAGAGTTAGGTTTTGTCAAAAAAAAACCAAAGGTATAAATTCTATAGATGTTGAAAAATCACATGTATGTGCTTGCATAATTTTATTGATCCATTGCCTTCATCATGCTGTGAAATAATGACAAGGAAGCCTCACATATGCAAACAAAATATATATAAATCCATAGGAGTTGTTCCTTCCAAAGCTATTAACCTGTTTTTAGTCTTTGACAACTAACTCCATTCAAGCCACCACTTTTATCAATTCTTTGATTTAAACATTGTAAAAAATATATTGTGCAAATTTTAATTTTTCATGTGGTCTTTTTAAAGGTTTTTTTTAATTTATTAGGTATTTTCTTCATTTACATTTCCAATGCTATCCCAAAAGTCCCCCATACCCTCCCTCACCCTGCTCCTCTACCCACCCACTCCCACTTCTTGGCCCTGGTGTTCCCCTGTACTGAGGCATATAAAGTTTGCAAGACCAATGGGCCTCTCATTCCAATGATGGCCAACTAGGCCATCTTCTGCTACATATGCAGCTAGAGACACAAGCTGACACCATTGCATATACTAGCAAGATTTTGCTGAAAGGACCCAGAAATAGCTGTCTCTTGTGAGACTATGCCGGGGCCTAGCAAACACAGAAGTGGATGCTCACAGTCAGCTATTGGATGGATCACAGGGCCCCCAATGGAGGAGCTAGAGAAAGTACCCAAGGAGCTAAAGGGGTCTGCAACCCTATAGGAAGAAGGTTTTTTTGAAACAGCTAACTGCTAGGATTTCTCTTAATAATATGTTAAGGTAGTCCAAGGATATACAGCTATAAATAACAATAATACTTTGGCAAACAATATTTTTGTTTTTAATGTTGAAAAATGATGTTCACTTATTGTCAAATGTTACTTTTAATTTTGTCATAATGATAAAGTATACCTGAATTTATGTTTTTAATAAAAGGTATAGACATTCAGGCCTGAATTTTTTCCTAAAATCTCAAAGAAGAAATTACCTTTTTATCATTTCCTACCTATATCCTGAAAACCCAACCACTTCTCATGGTATCCATTGCTATGATTTTATAGATGAAAACTATTACCAGTGCTATGCCAACTTCTAACTGGTCTCCATGCTTCTATTATGTTTTTCTGGTTGCCTCATTCAACTGATATGTTCTACCATGTGTATTCTCCATATAGGACTCAATTAATTCTAGTCTGTTTGCATATCTAGTTTGTTTGCTATACTATAGCAAAACACTAGCATAAAACAAGACAAAAGAAAAGTTCCATGCAACTATGCCTAGGGATTTGGGATTACAAAACAAAAAATAATGTTTTAGCCACTTTTGTTCATTTTTCTTTTTCTAACAGTAAATACATTGATTGACGTATTTAGTTAACCAAACTATATTTGTTTGCAATATTATGCTTTATGTTGTACTAGGAACCAAAGATCTATAATGAATACTCTCCCAAGGATGTATAGTCTCACTTCTTTTAGTAGAAGAAGTGTGCATAATACAAATGGAGCCTGAATCCTAACTAAGATAAGTCCTAAAAGGCAGGGAAATTTTCTTTAATTAGACTGGGAAGAAAAGTACGCTATATTTTGTAGAGAATGAAAATGATCAGAATATTTAACTTAAAGCATAAGAATGAAAACAATCTTAAGTAAACAAATTAAACATTTTAGAAGATGCTAAGTGTCATTCATCACTAGATAAATATAAATCAAAGCTACAAGGAAAAGGGCTGAGGCTATCGTTAATCAAGATAGTGTATAGTTAGTATGCACACTGCCCTGGGCTAAATACCCTCTAGAACATATATGCATAAAACCAAAAGCCTTCCCATGATGAGATATCATAGTACACCCCTTGGGGTGGCTATAACAAATAAATATGAGAAAATATTGGAGAGTATGTCTACAAATTGGAAGTCTTGTGCATTGTTGCTAAGAAGGAGAGTTGAGATAACACTGTGGAAAATCATTTGATGGTTCTTTACAACATTTTAAAAAATCATCATATGATCAAGAAATTTGACTTTTAAAAATATACCCAAAAGAATGGAAGAGGGAATTAAAATAGATACTTCTACTCCAGCATCTAAAAAGTCATTATTCACAATAGCACAAAGGTGGAAACCCAACTGGTCCTTACCATATAATTGGATAAACAAAATGTAGTTTCTAAACACAAGAAAACACTAGTAAGCCTTAAAAATGAATTTAATTCTAATATATAAGATACCTGAAACTTGAAGACAGTTTGCTAAGTAAAATAAGTTCGATAGATAAAAAGATAAATATTCTAAGATTCCATTCCTTGGAGTACTTAATCAAATTCGGATAGAGAAAACAGATTCACAGATATCTAGGGCTTTGATGAAGGAATATAAGTACAGAATCATATACTGTTTATGTTAGAGTTGATTAAAACCTTGTGGAAATGGATGATAGGGATGTTTCACTTGATGGTGTGCCTAATGCTACTGAATTGTACAGTTTATGATTTAAATGATAAATTTCATGTAGGATACTGCTATGTGGATGTGCTGGCACATGTCTGCATTCACAACAATCCAGAGGCTGGAGCAAGAGAATTGTGAGTTCAAAATCAGCTCTGAGTTACATAGCAGGACAATGTCTTTAAGAAAAAAAAGAAAGAAACTTGGGCTCAAGCTCAGCTGACAGTCCCACTGTCCCCAGAGGACTCTCCTAGTCACAGGTGCCCAACCCTGCCCAGGATCTTAGGATTACTGAGGAGAGTCAGGCTCCAGAGAGGGCTCTGACCATGGGACTCAGGTGAGAGCACCATCTTGTATCCCAGGTCTTTCAGAGACCAGTCCACACAGGAAAGCACTTGGGGCACAGAAGCAACAGAGATTTTTGGACAGGGTCCTTTCGGGCTTTTACTGTCAGGCAAGAGGTTGACCTGAGCTTCAGACATCTGTGCACCTTCCCTGCAAGAGGAGAGCTTGCCTGCACAGAGTGACCTGACCACTGGGACCCAGGAGAGAGTTGGACTCCCAGGAGTGCTGACAGAGGCTAACAGAATCACAAGAAGAACATGCTCAAGCCAGAGCAAGCTAGAACGTCTAACACCAGAGATTACCAGATGACAAAAGGCAAATGAAAGACTCTTAATAACAGAAACCAAGACCATTCAGCATCATCAGAACCCAGTACGCCCACCACAGCAAGTTCTGGATGCCCAAACACACCCGAAAAGCAAGATTCAGATTTAAAATCATATCTCATGATGCTAGTAGAGGATTTAAGAAGGGCATTAACAACTCACTTAAAGAAATACAGGAGAAACTGCTAAACAGTTAGAAGCCCTTAAATAGGAAGCACAAAAATCCCTCAAAGAATTATAGGGAAACATTGTTAAACATGTAGAAGACCTTAAAGAGGAAAAGCAAAAATTCCTTAAAGAATTACAGGAAAACACAACAAAATAGGTGATAGAATTGAACAAAACCATCCAAGATCTAAAAAGGGAAGTAGAAACAATAAAGAAAACCCAAAGAGAGACAACTCTGGAGATGGAATCCTAGGAAAGAAATCAGAAATCATAGGTGCAAGCATCACAAACAGAATACAAGAAATAGAAGAGAGAATCTCAGGTGCCAAAGATTCCATAGAAAACATTGACAACAATCAAAGAAAATGCAAAATGCAAAAAGATCCTAACTTAAAACATCTAGGAAATCCAGGACACATTGAGAAGACCAAACCTAAGGATAATAGGTATAGATGAGGATGAAGATTTTCAACTTAAAGGGCCAGTATATATCTTCAACAAAATTATAGAAGAAAACTTTCCTAACCTAAAGAAAGAGATGCCCATGAACATACAAGAAGCCTACAGAAATCCAAATAGATGGAGATCAAAATGATACAAATTAGAAAGGAAGAAGTAAGCCAGCCGTGGTGGCACATGCCTTTAATCCCAGCACTTGAGAGGCAGAGGCAGGCAGATTTCTGAGTTTGAGGCCAGCCTGGTCTACAGAGTGAGTTCCAGGCCAGTCAGGGCTATACAGAGAAACCTTGTCTCGAAAACAAACAAACAAACAAATAAACAAAAACCAAAAACAAAAAACAAAAAGAGAAAGGAAGAAGTAAAATACCACTATTTGCAGATGATATGATAGTATATATAAGTGACCCTAAAAATTCCACCAGAGAACTCCTAAACCTGATAAACAGCTTCAGCGCAGTAGCTGGATATAAAATTAACTCAAACAAATCAGTTGCCTTTCTCTACACAAAGGATAAACAGGATGAGAAAGAAATTAGGGAAACAACACCCTTCACAGTAGTCACAAACAATATAAAATACCTTGGCGTGACTCTAACTAAGGAAGTGAAAGATCTGTATGATAAGAACTTCAAGTCTCTGAAGAAAGAAATTGAAGAAGATCTCAGAAGATGGAAAGATCTCCCATGCTCATGGAACGGCAGGATCAATATAGTAAAAATGGCTATCTTGCCAAAAGCAGCTACAGATTCAATTCAATCTCCATCAAAATTCCAACTCAATTTTTCACAGAGTTAGAAAGGGCAATTTGCAAATTCATCTGGAATAACAAAAGACCTAGGATAGCAAAAACTATTCTCAACAATAAAATAACCTCTTGTGGAATCACCATCCCTAACCTCAAGCTGTACTACAGAGCAATTGTGATAAAAACTGCATGGTACTGGTACGGCGACAGACAGATCAATGGAATAGAATTTCAGACCCAGAAATGAACCCACAAACCTATGACCATCCAGAGGGAAAAAAGTAGACATCATTTTCAACAAATGGTGCTGGCACAACTGGCGGTTATCATGTAGAAGAATGTGAATTGATCCACTCTTATCTCCTTGTACAAAGCTCAAGTATAAGCGGATCAAAGAACTCCACATAAAACCAGAGACACTAAAACTTATAAAGGAGAGAGTGGGGGAAAGCCTTGAAGATATAGGCACAGGGGAAAAATTCCTGAACAGAAGAGCAATAGCTTGTGCTGTAAGCTCAAGGATCGACAAATGGGACCTCATAAAATTGCAAAGTTTCTCTAAGGCAAAGGACACTGTCAATAAGACAAAAAGGCCACCAACAGGTTGGGAAAGTATTTTACCAATCCTAAATCTGATAAGGGACTAATATCTAATATATACAAAGAACTCAAGAATCTGGACACCATTAAAAATGGGGTACAGATCTAAACAAAGAATTCTCAACTGCGGAATACCAAACAGCTGAGAAGCACTTGAAAAAATGTTCAACATCCTTAGTCATCAGGGAAATGCAAATCAAAACAACCCTGAGATTCTACCTCACACCAGTCAGAATGGCTAAGGTCAAAAATTCATGTGGCAGCAGATACTCGCCAGGATGTGGTGAAAGAGGAACACTCCTCCATTGCTGGAGGGATTGCAAGCTTTTATAACCACTCTGGAAATCTATCTGGTGATTCCTCAGAAAATTGGACATAGTACTACCAGAGGATCCATCAATACCTTTCCTGGGCATATACCCAAATGATGTTTCAACTTGTAATAAGGATACATGCTCCACTATGTTCATAACAGCCTTATTTATAATAGCCAGAAGCTGGAAAGAACCCAGATGTCCCTCAACAGAGGAACCGATACAGAAAATGTGGTACATTTACGCAACGGAGTACTACTCAGCCATTAAAAATAATAAATTTATGAAATTCTTAAGCAAATGGATGGATCTGGTGGATATCATCTTGAGTGAGGTAACCCAGTCACAAAACGAACACACAAGATATGCACTCACTGATAAGTAGATTTTTGCCCAGAAACAGAATATCCAAGAAACAATTTGCAAAACACATGAAACCCAAGAAGAAAGACCTAAGTGTGGATACTTCATTCCTTCTTAGATGGGGAACAAAATATCCATGGAGGGAGTTACAGAGACAAAGTTTGGAGCTGAGACATAAGGAAGGACCATTCAGAGACTGCCCCACCTGGGGATCCATCCCATAAACAGCCACTAAATCCAGACACTATTGCATATGCCAGCAAGATATGTCTGGAAGGACCCTGATATAGCTGTCTTGTATGAGGATAGGCCAGTGCCTGGCAAATACAGAAGTGGTTGCTCACAGTCTTCTATAAGATAGAACACAGGGACCCCAGTGGAGAAGCCAGAGAAAGCACTCAAGGAGCTGAAGTGGTCTGCAACTCTATAGGAGGAACAACAATATGAACTAACCAGTACCCCAGAGCTCATGTCTCTAGCTGCATATGTAGCAGAAGATGGCCTAGTCGGCCATCAATGGGAGGAGAGGCCCTTGGTCTTGCAAAGATCATATGCCCCAGTACAGGAGAATGCCAGGTCCAGGAAGTGGGAGTGGGTGGTTTGGGGAGCAGTGCTGGACGAGGGTATAGGGGACTTTCAGGATAGCATTTGAAATGTAAACAAAGAAATTATCGAATTAAAAAAAAAACTGAACTACAAGATCCAGGAAAAGAAGAAAGAAAGAAAAAGAGTGGGGGAGAAGGAAGAAGGAAAGAAAATTATAAGAATTGTAGTATAGATGTATTACTATTAAGTAAAATAGTAATTTCTGACTTTATTTCACTTCTATCCTAAAGGTATATTGGTGACTATTAACAAGATACAGAAATTATTATTTCTCCTTAGAGAAGAATTTTCCATGTGCTTTCAAATCTGCTGATTTGCTTTCTTGCATTGGCCTGTAATATATGAGTACAATACTGTTGCAGAGATTAATTAGTATATTTGCAAACTGTTCTCAAATGTTAAAATGAAGACATAAAACTACAAAGTGAATTATTATTCATTAAAGAGTTATAGTTTACAAGGTTGTCTTGGATCAGTGTTGAAACATAAATGGCTAATTCACCCATAATTAGCCAATTTAAGATGAAGTTATTTTTTGCTTGGAATATTTTGTTTAAACTCAGTCATATTTTTAAAAACAAATGGCTTATTGCTACTGATTTCAGTTTCTCACAAATGCTAAAATGCTTTTTGCAGTTAATGCACTTATATGATTGAAACCTCTTTGCCTAAGAAATAATTTCAAGTAGTAATCTAAAGATATACTTGTGGTGATTGATAAATTTAATAGATATTTGAGTACTATAAATATATGAACCAGATAGTATATTAAATACAGGGGATGCATTTAGTTAACCCCTTGGATATCACCAAAGTATAGCACAGCTTAGATAATGAAGTTAATGCTAAAGATTAATACATGTAAATATCACCCTCAAAGAAGGTTATATATAAGGAAATTTTAGTAAAAGGAATTGTATTAATACAGGGGACTAAAGAGAACACTGAGAGTAGTACTGGAGAGGAAAAACTCATAAAGCTTTCTGGATGGTGCAAATGAATTGGATGGGAGCCCAGGAAACAAATACTGGAAGGTTTTGTTTTATGAAAGCCAGGTGAGAAATGATTGTACTCAAACCAAGATGATGTTATCTTATAGATGAAAAGGATGACACACTTTGTGAAGACATTTTAAAGCATATTTATTATTATTATTTTAGTGTGTGTATGTGTGTTTGTGTGTGTGTGTGTGTGTGTGTGAGAGAGAGAGAGAGAGAGAGAGAGAGAGAGAGAGAGAGAGAGAGAGAGAGAACGAGAGAATCTGCAACAAAATCACAAAATACATGTGGAAGTCAGAAGACATCTTCATGGAGTTAGTTCTCTCATTCCACCTGTACATAGGTTCCAAATATCAACCTAGGTTGCCAGACTTTTCCATAAGACATCTCTCCAGATCCTTGGCAGTGTTTTGAAGTTAAACTTTCCTAGTCCTTGAGCATAAATAATAGGAAAGAAGATATAACCAAAAGATCACCTCTATATTTCTGGGCAATGGATAATAATCTTGTACAATAAGATAATAAACATTGAAGAATAAACAAATGTGAAGTGATGATTTGGTTGTAGATTTTTGAAACAGATATAATTTATGACATGCAAAATCATTGTCAAGAGAACAGAAGAGTGTCCTCTTAACCACTGAGCCATCTTTCTCGTCCTACATTTATTTTTCCATTTTTAATTCCTTAATTCTTTTGAAACACAGTCTCATGTAGCCAAGGCTGGTCACCAACTTATATATAGCTGAGAATAAACATTCACCATTTATCTGCCTGTTTTCACCTCCCAAGTTCTGGCACAAAATGTGTGCACAAGCAGTTGTGATTTCTGTGGTGCTGGTATGATAGCACCTAGAGCTTCATTAATGTTAGGCAAGCATGATACTCCTGAGCCATACCTCCAGCTCCAATCTTTGTCATTTCGGTTTCCTTATCCTTTAATTCACTGATGCTTTTTCTGTGTTTCATTTGCATAAGTACCTACATAGATCATCATTTCTTTCTGTTACTGTGTTCATGGTTTCTAACATTACCATTTGATGCCTCCTTACCAGGTAAAGCTCTGTGTTAGAATTATCCATCTGGTCTTCCAGATCATCTCCCTTCCCATGGAGTAATTTAACATATTTAGATTGTTGTTGTTGTTGTTGTTGTCTTTCTTGTTTCCAGATATGGTGGCTCATGCCTTTAATTCCAGCAGTCCAGGCAGAGGCAGGATGATCTTCATGTGGCCAGCCTGGACTACATAATGAATTCTAGACCAACTAAGGATACACAAAACCTTGTCTTACACAAACAACAAAAAGACCACTTTTTCTCTCTTTTATCCCCAACAAGTAAAACATATCTGAATTTGGTTCTTATATTTCTTTGTCTCTTTATCGTGATTTTCTGTCTGTCTGTCTCTCTATCTGTCTTTCTGCCTTTCCTTTTCCTTGTCTTTGAGTATGCTTAATACTCTAGGGGTGAATACCTTAAATCAACTAGTAGATACTGAAGTAAATAGGCATTTAGTATGGTGATTTTTCTTAATCAAGCTGGCAGTTGGACTGTTTGATCTTGGTGATTGCTGTGGTTATAATGGTTGAGGTTTGTTGTTACTATGGGCACCAAAGATTTCAGATTCTCTCGTGATCTAACTGTGTTACTAGAGACTTGCTGGTATGTAGATAGGGTACACAGTAAAGCCCTTCTCCCTGTTCAAAGTCATTTGATCTGTGTCCTCAGGGTGTAGCTTTCATACATATATCTCTTCCTTGTCATCTAGAGACATCCTTAACCCCTCTTCCCCCATCAGCACTAGAAAGGGTAAAAAAGAACTTTCTACTATTTTTTTTTGTCTTCTCTGGAAAATAGAAGTCAGTGGATGATTAGGATTCTTGTTAATACTGTGATACTGAACATACCCACACATGTGAGTTTATGTATACATGCACATGTACACACACAGAGACCATCATATCATCGTCATCATCGTCAGTCTGAGGATGGCTCTCACATTCCCCTCAAAAGTTTCATCTACTTATATACTTAAATCTGGTTGCTTCCACTCACTCCAGAGACCGAAATGGTCAGATTGTGTGCCGTGCTGAAGATACCTGTCCCGAATTTTAGGATGTCTCTTTATTGTCCTGTTATTTCCTTTTCTCATAGAGACTGATAAAAAGCCATTAATTGGTCTACCGAGATATTTTCTTGCTCTAAGGGTAAAATCTATCATGTATCTCTCTACACCTCCAGGTTGAAACAGGACTTCTTACCAGTAATTTTTTTAAGTTAACGTTGGTAAGCTTCTCCCTCACAACAAATGTAACAAATGGCACTGTGGATAACAGAAAAAAGATTTTTAAAAATCACTAAATTGCCTATAACCACCCAGATAACTGCTATGGGCATGTCAATAATATCTTCCTCTATTTTCCCATATCCTACTAAAATACAGAAGATATAACTTTGAGCCATACCTTTTGTTGGGCAATGCATGTTACAGTTACTTTACAATTTTGAAGGGAAATATCAGCTTTCTTCCCAAATGTGATACTCTTGGCTTAATATCAGTGAGACAAGTAAGGCCACCAGAAATTCAGCTTTCCCCTTGATAACACAGGTAATTTGATTGCTCTACAGGCCCAATAATATTGTTTGACTCATGACCCAGAAAGTGATGGGAGTTTTTCAAGGATTGCTCTAAAGACTACACATACTATTGGTGTCATTCTCCCCTCCCCCATCATATGCTGCCAAAGCCCACAGGCTTGGAACTTCTCTGCAGTGGCTTGTCTAATACTGAAAAAGTATCCCTTCCTCATTCAGGAAAAAAAATATCACCTCTTTTTTGGTTAGCTGAAATAATGACATAAAATGGCCTAACTTAGCAAGAACAAACCCAGAAGATCATCAAAACCAAAATCATCCCAGGCAGTTTTGTAGCAAACCACATGGATACATTTAGATGTGGAATACACATCCCAAATTTCGTGTTTAGATGAGACATCACGAAATTTGTACAAGTGAGTCCAAAAATTAAATGACTGTGTTTTAGAGTCAGTCAGTCTCTTGCCAGAAAAAATGGCTTTTGTTTTCACATGTAAATTTCTAGTTGTTTTGATAGTTCACTGTTACCTTATGTGGACACATAAGTCTAATATCAAGATGCTTGCTGTGTGTGGCACATAGTCCTTAGTCCTTTTCCAAATATCTAAACAGTTTACCTGTATCATCCCCCACTCTCCATTTTTAAAGATAGCAATTAGCTGGATTCTTTCACTTCTTGAATGAGAAGTATCTGACCCATGGTTTTAATTTATGTTTGGCTCTTCTGAGTTAGTTTTTATGTATATTTCTAGGACCAATGTTCTGTTGTTTTTTTTTAACTTGAAATTTAAAATAAAAGGCGTCTTTAATTCTTTTGAAGTCACAGTACCTTGGTTCTACTCTAAAGCTTCTGTTTTTTTAAAAAAATAGAAGCAAATCTTCATCTGTAGTAATTAATTTTGACAGTGTGGGCTCAGGAGCGATTCACAAACCTGTAGTTTTTGCATCAGCATTCCTTATTATTCTAATTAAAGTGGAACATTGTGCCCTCGCTAATCATTAATGGGTTTTCATTTTGTAAATGACATTTGCAGAAGTTAAAACAGCGAGTTCATGTGAAGTCCACAGGCAACAGTGTTGAAATTAGCATCACCATAGCAACATTCTTCTACCATTAGCATTCAGGGCAACAGGAGGTATTTTGTTATATTTTGTTTTTAGAACACACACACACACACACACACACACACACACATACAAAATACAAAAATACAGGAAAATAATCTTCAAAGGCAAAGCTTACTGGAACTCTTTCCAAAGATATTTATATGTCCCTTGTGTGTATGCATACTATACTAGATCTCTAAGTCTATGCAGAATGTTTTTTAAATTGCAGCATAGAATGTCTTCTTTCCAAATTTGAGTTTTGCCTGGTAGACTACCTAAATTTCAGATCCGTCTCCAACTGTACATGTCTGACCTGCTGAGCACTATTTACTCATTGCTAACCTGCTGCTCACCAATGCTATGTCCTATGTGGTTCCAGAAAGTGGATTCATGAAATATTTGGTTCCATCTAGGAGCATTATATGTGTTCATGGTGTATCCATTTAATTCATTACAAATAGATTTATCCTGTTAGGTTCTCTAGTGGCTCATTTAGAAAAAGAAAACTGCTGTAAATATGGCTTGATGATCCTTCTCATTCATCTTTTACATAAAGTGTTTGAAAGGGGTCCAATATAGACCAACATGACCTTAGCAGAGTCTCAAGCAATAGCATCACCATTATTACTATGAGTGTTTTTATATGTGGCTAAAGCTAGTTGAAAATTTTTAATAGTGGCATATCTAGCATTATGGTTTCCTCAGTTCTAAATTACATAAAAAGAGCACCATATTGACCTACCAGCTGCTTCTAAATCACACCAGTAGTAGGTAATTATGAAATTCAAATGAAGTTTCATTTTCATTTATTATACAAAAATGCCATCACTCAAGCCTAGAAGTGTTGCCCCAAGCTTAGATGCAGGCTGGTATGCATGCAACTCTTTTCAAAGTGAATCATAGCTGTCTTCCCCATTCCACTTGTAAGAACTAGAAAGCTATGCATTCCTCTCCGGTACCTAAAGGCAAGCCCATGCTGGCCCACACTAATAAAACAAAATGGAGCAAGGAGAAGGCTGCCAGTTAGTAATACATCCATGCTGTTATCAATTCTATCTCATAATGGAGGGTCCTAGATAACTTGAACCATTTAACCAGCAAGCTGTGACCCAGTATTTTGATTACATTGAAAGGCAACAACTCCCTTGGGTAACCATGCACACCAATGTGTGTTCCTGGACTATAGGACCATAGATATCATTTGTGGGTATCCTGCCACTTTTCAGTTGCTAAACCAAATTTCCATCTAATCTACTAAACTATGGCCAGAAAAGAATGTTTACATATTTTTCATCTGTCAGGACCTTGTTGAGAGACAATGCCAACCAATCTGATGTCTATATTTCTACTCAAGCAGGGATCCATATATTGTTCTGAAAGCCATTTTCCACTTTTCAATACCAGCTTCTACTAGCTTTCTTTTTCTCTCTTTGTGCCAAGACTTAAAAGTTCATTTTCTATTCCAACAGATCTTAAATTCTGTAAACTGAGTACAACCCATAGAAATAACCCCTCAAATGTGTTATATTTCGTCTCAACATTCTTTTGTTTTCAGATTTGCTACTCTGGCTCTTGTTTCTTTCAACTAATCCCACCCCCATTACCCAACCCCCATCTCACACACGCTACGACCATCTTTTAAGGGTGTGTTAAATTTTAGGTATAACTTAGTTTATCATTGTGTGAGGAATATGAGGTATAAACTGACCCAGAGCACATTAAGATATAATATACAATCGTAGACTTTGTTTCCACAGACTTTTCTCCAGGTTTCTAACAATCAGCTGCCCTGACTAAACCATTAGCATTTACAAGTGACCATGTTTAACATACTTACAGTTGGACATAGGACAGAAGATTAAGTATAGACTCTAGAAAGGATGAATATTCTAAAGAGTGGATCACTGTATAAATGCCAAAGCATGTATTGTGACCTAGGAACTCAAATAGTTAATAGAGATAATAATACTATGTGGAGTCTAGTACTCTAAGGCTTAATCCAACTTAGAACTGTACCAGTCAGTGCACTGAGTCTAAATCCTAAGAAAAAACTGGAAGCTAGGGAATCTGGTGACTGTAAAAAAAATTCTAGCAAGCACATGAAAAGTGAGAGCATATGACCTGACACCAGGAATATTGAGTAAAATCCATATGAGCAACAATTTTAGTGATGAGCCCTGTTCTTTGTTCCCACTTGTCCAGTGGTAATTCCTTCACTTAGCTCAGAGGTGTTCATTGTAACATCAGGCCCCACTCATCTGCTTTTAGATAGAGTTTTAAAAGGTGCCTATAAAATAGCGCTGTTCTGGAAATCACAGTCTCTCGACCCACTGTAAAGGGAGCAGTAACTGTTTTCTCAAGGGAATCTTTCAACATATTGCAGGTCTCTATAAAAAAATCTTTGCGACAAACTTGTCATCCTCTGGATTTAAAAAGTAGGCTGGCATTAGCTCTTAGAAAATAGAAAAAAAATGTGCTTTTTTTCCCAATGATAATTTTAGTCCTTTCTTACAACCACAAGCCCTTAAGCTATTAGTCTTATTTTTAGATGCCATAGCTATGGATAGTTATAGAACTACAGAGTTCAGTTTAAAGGACCATTCAATTGTAGTAGCAATCATTCTGATATTTCCATAGTAGTGTTCAAATAAGACTATTCCAAGCCAACAAGAATCTATTCTCTCCTCATTCAGAAAGATTTCCCCTATATTTATGAACACTGCATGTTCCATGTTTAGTATCTCAGAGAAAGTTTCTCCACAGTTATTTGTTTTTGAAGCCTTGATCCATCATCAGACAGATAATGAAGAGTTAGTTACCAAACTGTTTAGTGGTTTTCATTGTAAAAAAAAAAAAATAAGAAGAAAATAAAAAGACACATTTGGGGTTGTTACTGCCATCCAGAGGTCATGTTTTCTAGGTATAACAGCTTGGATGATGCTTTGAAAGTTTAGGAAAGCTGCATGAACACATTGCATCACAAAGCTAATTTATTTTTATAAATTTATTCTCAATGTTTATAATTTATAAATTCCTATTCTTTGAGTGGCATATGGCTCTTATTTTTAATCGCGTCCTCTTTCAAACACAGTGACCAAAAAAGTCAGAATTCATTGCACATATTACATATACATAATACTTCAAAGGTTGCAAAATCACAATCTCTTAGAAACATAAATATTCGTTTAGAAACATAAATATTCACTTAGAAACATAAATATTCAATTCCTAGGAACCACTATTGAGAAACACACAATAACTGGACACTTGAGGACAATCACCTAAATCTTGGAGTGGTGACTCTCTTCTGCAGTGCCACCACACAGAGGATCCAATTCAAGGTCAGCCTGAGCTATCTAGGAAGACCCTATATCAAAAAGTAAAACAACCAGTTGTAACATTAACCATTAGGATATGCTATAGAAGTTGATGGAAGAGATCACAAGTAGGAGGCTAGCCTGGGCTACATATTTGGTGAAGGAGATGGCTTAGTGTTGAAGCACTAAGTGTAAGCTGGATGACCCATGTTTGGATCCCAAGCTCCCACATAAATGTCAGATAAATATGGTGGCCTGCTTGGTTTTTGAGCTGAAGATGGATAAAGGAAATCTCTGGAGCAAGTTGGCTAGCAATACTGTGTGCCAAGCTCGGTGTTTAACAGAATAACCCTACCTCCAAAGGGTAAAGTGGGAGAAAACATGAGGAAGTACTTCTGACATCAACCTCAGACCTCCACACCCTTTTGCACACACATGTGAGTTTACACACATACATACATACACATGATAAGAAAAAACATAAATAAGAATCACCTAGATTAGCACTCAGCCAATATTGTCTCAGGCCAGGGATCTTATCTTGGAACTCCATTTGAGAAAAAAACAAAAACAGAAAACATATTTCCTTGCCTTTCTTCAATGGGTCACACCCTGACTTTATCGTTGAAAGGAGCTACTGTAGATTTGAAGCCAAGTACCTCAACTTATCTTTGATAGCATATATCTATAGTGTGTAGACACTGTGGCACTGAGAGTCAGCTAATTAGACTGAAAAATGGGTTTACTTGGGTGTGAAGAGATAAAAATCATGAAATCTAAGAGCAGGAAAAAATTGAGATAATCCAACCCAACCCTTCATCTTTTTTTGTTTTGTTTTGTTTTGTTGTTTTTTTTCCCGAGACAGGGTTTCTCTGTGTAGCCCTGGCTGTCCTGGAACTCACTCTGTAGACCAGGCTGGCCTCGAACTCAGAAATCTGCCTGCCTCTGCCTCCCAAGTGCTGGTATTAAAGGCGTGCACCACCATGCCTGGCTCCAACCCTTCATCTTACAGATATGAAATTGAAGTCTTTCCAACTGTAGGTCAGGGATGGGGATTACTTTTAATAATGTAGCTAACCTGTGCTAGAAAAGCAGATCCTAGGATATCCGCTGCCATGGTCTTTTCTAAAATGACATCGTCATTCACATAAAAGCTGTACATAAGTAGGGGATTAATACTGTATGTTTATATAGCTCTTTATAAAGCACTTTAACTTTCACTGTCCCATTTGATTTTTACATCTCTCAAAGGAAGATTTGGCATATTTAAACAAATATAGAAACTGAGGCTGTGGCATGACTTGATTTGCCAAAGATCGTGCATCATGAACTTAAGTTGGTTTTTCCTCTAATCTGATGGCTTGCTCCCTTATGCTCTACTGTTAATTCATTCCTGTTTATAACACAAAAGACAAAAATTTATAATTGTGCTTATCTTTCATTTCCATGTCAATAATTTCATTTTCACCTAAGCTATGGGTGGAAGCTTGCCTTTTCTGTTTTAAACATTTGTTGCACAATCAGAACCGTATTTCACGCAGTCACTTAACTAATGGGGCCATAGAATATCCATTCTGTACTGCCAACAACCCCTGAAAAATCTATCTTGTGCCTCATCCTGTGTTCTAAAGTACATCTTATTCTAAACATATCTTAATGTTAACAAGCATGGAGAAATTTCTGATCTCCATATAATATGAAAGCAGGTGTAGAATATGATTATGAAAAACAGCCAGCAGGTGAGGCTGTGACATAATTTCAACCTAATTCTCATTACTCTATTATGGTAGATTTGTTTATCAGACAGATCAGAAAAAAATATACTGCAGCTTCTCTAATAACAACAAAATTTTTCAAAAAAAAGCAAAACCATTTGGCAACATTATTTCAGGCATCTGTTGAATTCAATGCACTATTTTTATGGGCATTCTGGAAAAAAAAACAATGTAGAAAAGCAGATTTTCCTTTTAACTTAAAAACACATGTAGAAAGTAGATATGTTGATAATATCCAGCAAAATGCAATTATCACAAGATGAACACGCCCATGCTAGCATAATGAACAAAATTCATTGGTAGACCGCCCCTCCCCAAATAATAGCTATCCAATCCCTCACTCTAAAGGTAACTGATAATCTGCCATGTAATGCTGTGGTTTAGCTTTACTTGTTATTTATGTCTTTAGAAACTGAAGAGTACAGTACATATAAACTTATTCATAAACGTTTATGACTACGATTCATGAGCTAGATCCACATTGTTGTGTCTATGAGTCTTTTTCATTGCTATATGATATTCTGTTGTAAACACACACCATGCTTTATTGCTGTGTTGTTGGTATTTTCAGTTGTTTCCTATTTAAGGAATTTTCAATAAAGTTTCCAAATTGCCCCTTGATGTATCTTCTGGCCCACATAAGCGTACATATATACTTAGTATATAGTAAAGAGTAAAATTGCCTCTGTTGGGTATATGTGTATTAAGCTCAGAATATAAATGTTTCTTCCATTTTAACTTACTTGGCTGTAGCTTTCAATAGAAGTTTTTAATTGTAATGTTAGTACAATGCATAATTTTATCAATATTTATAATCCTGGCTGTACTTAAGAAACCTTGTGATATTCAAAATTATGATTATATTACCTCCAATTATCACCTAGAAACTTTAATTACTTATGCATTTATTTCTTGTGGTTCTGGGAATGGAATCCAGGGTCTTGCACATGCTAGACAAGTACTGTAACCCTGAGTTAGAGCCCACTCCCCACTGCTGTTAATATTTAGCTATATAACATGTTGAAATTGAATTTTCTAGTGTGCCCTTTGAGTTGGAGGTGGTCTTTCTTTCTCCCTTTTTTCTTTCTCTTTAAAGGACTGTTGGCCTGTTAATATAACTCACTGTTAGGTACTTTTTAATGTGTGAGGCCCAGGCATTATTTTTGAGAATGAAAAACAAGAAAGAGGGACAAAAGGAAGGGAAAGGGAAAGAAAAGAAAGGGAATGGAAGCAAGGCAGCAAAAGTATGAGGATACACAAAATCACTTTCAGCTGGATTAAATATCTAAATGCTAAAACCAAAACTGGACTGGGGTCTAGATCAGGGGTAGACTACTTGCTTAGCATGTATAAGGTCATAGTTTCCATCCCAAGACCATAAAAATAAACATAAATGTTATTAAACATTTCTTAAATGTTATATACAATTACTTAAAGGAAACAGGAAAGGGGGAGACAAAGTGAAGAGGAGGAGAAAGAAGACGAGAAGGCAGGGAGCCAGGAAGAAAGACGAAATGGGAGGAAAGGAAAGAGGAAGGAAATCACGAGAAAGTTTACATTTAAGTTTGACCAGCCCATTTTTTCATTCTTAAATTCATTCCAACTTGGGTGTGAAATATGAATCAGGACACTTATCATTTAACTTAAATAAATTGCTGCTGGCCTTTTCTTTAAAATTATTGCATCATCTATGTGTATTACTGATACTAGTTTGTAATTCTTATCAAACTGTGGTATCATGATTTATCTGGTTTCATTAAAGGAAGGAGGAAAGTATTGCCTCTTCTAGTCTCTTAACGAGTTTAAAATTAGCATTTCTGTCACTGACATGATCTGGTCCCGAGTTATGATTAAGGGAAAGCCAGCCTGTAAAGACAGAATCAATTCCATAAATAAGGTAGGCTATCTTCATTTTCTATTTGTATGTGTGCGTGTGTTGTTGTTGTTGTTTGTGATAATTTGAATGAAAATGCCCCACATAGGATCATTGGGAGTGGCATTATTTGAAAGGATAAAGATTTGTGATTTTGTTGGAGTAGATATGGCCTTATTGAAGTAAGTGGGTCACTGGGGGTGGACTTCGGGGTTTCAGAATCTCAAAGCCGACCTCTCCCTGCTACCTGCTAATCCAGATATAGAACTCTTTGCTCCTTCTCCAGCACCATGTCTACCTGCATGCCCCTATGCTTCCTGCCATAAAAATAATGGACTGAACCTCTGAAGCTGTAAACTAGCCCCAGTATAAGTTGCTGTGGTCCTGGTGTCTCTTCACAACAATGGAAACACTAAGACAGTGTGATTTGACTTAAAACAAAAATATTCTCAGATTTCTATCAAGTCAAGCCTTGCCTTTCTGAATCACACATGGAAAAAAACTAACATAAAATAAAAAAATTAATAGCAGTTGTCTGCTAATATCTATGGGCAAGCATGGTCAAGTGGAGGATAAGATGTAGCAGGAAGATGCTCAGTGCATTGCATGTCTGTCTCTAGAGTGATGGCTATTGGTTCAAGCCAGTAGTTAGCATGGAGGAGAGGTGGACCAACAAGTCCAAATCATCCCATTTAATATGAAGTCAGAAACTTGGATTACTCTGTAAAAAATATCTGAATATTTAAATGTTGAGTAATATGAAATTAAAAAAAAACTGTGTAGGCTCAACAAAACATGTGTGCAATCCCAATTTAGCCCAAAGTCTGTTGGTTTGCAACTTGTATTCCAAACTAATCAAAAGCACAGTAGAGCAGATATAATTCTGTTTACAAATAATAACTTCATTTCTATTTAACACTTACTTATTTTAACCTGAATATAAATCTGTCCTTTTCCTTAATTAATTAATTTATTTATTCACTTTATATCTTGATCAAAGCCCCCCTCTTCCCAGTCTCACCCTCACATACTCTTCCCCCCATTCCCTCCTCTTCTTCTACTCTGAGAAGGAAGGGTGCCCTTGGGTACAAAGTAGCCCTGACACATCAAGTCACAGCAGGACTAGGCACATCCTGTCCCACTGAGACCAGACAAGGCAGCTCTGCTAAGGCAATGGGATCCAAAGGAAGGCAACAGAGTCAGAGACACCCCCTACTCTACTTGGTAGGGGACCCACATGGGGACCATGTTGAGCATCTGCTACATATTTGTAGGGGGCCTAGGTCCAGCCCATACATTCTCTTTGGTTGATAATTCAGTCTCTATGAGCCCCCATGGACCAATGAAAATGTAGATTTTTAAATATCGAATTTTGTTAACAGCTAAAATGGTTTCATTTATTTTCCCAGTTTTACATTTTTTCCTCCAAACCTTATGTTGAGTCAGTGTGTTCTGGAGTTTTCTGGAGATTTAATAATGTGTGTTTTTAGATATCAGTACGCTATAAAGTAAATAAGTTGTCAGCTGTTTATTTTTCAAGCATATATATATATATATATATATATATATATATATATGTATATATATATATATATTTGGCTGAAAATATAGCTCAGTAGTAGAGAACTTTGTACAGTATGCATGAGGCTCTGGATTTCCTACCTAGCACCAAAAATGAATAATGGACTTTGAGTGTTAATATTACTCAAGCCTCCAAAAAGCCTATTAAAACCTCCAATCTTTTGAATATATAACAGTGGCACAAATTTGATTACCCCTCCAAAGTTGTCCTATGCCCATTAACCTTAGAATTTAAAACAGGGATCTAGGGTAATAAAATTAGTTTTTATTTCTGATTAAGTGAACAAAGCACACACAAAGATCTCTTGATTTGTTTTATTGAGTCTGTAGTGGAGAACTAAAAACGTACTTCATTCCTTTGTCCTTTCCAGACAAAAGCAACCTCTATGCGGTTCTATGTCTTCAATTCCAGAGTGTAAGTGTTATCTTAATGGAATTGGACTTGGTTATCTGATAAGTTGTTGACAACTGACAGACATTACATTACATTACAAAACTCACTGCACTGAAGCTCAACATTTGACCAGCTTTATCTCACAAGTAGCAATGGAAAGGACTTTCTAACTATGGAGACACCTAGATTTCAAGTGTTTAAAAAGGGTGGATGATACCAATTGTCCTGCCTGCCCTGTATAGATGATTCCCGTAGACTTAACAAGCCAGGTGCTATCCAAGGCATATAGAATTCTTTAGAGAAGAAGAAAAGTATCTATGTATCCTTTTGCTATTCTCTTCTCTTGCTTATGCTTCTGTTCAAAGCATTTCACATCATACTTACTGCCTTTTAATTTTCATACTTTCCTCCTTTTCTTTCCTTCTCATCTACCATTTTCCAAATATCTCTTCAAGAACAAGTAGATTTATCTTGTTTTGAACCTAAACATAAATTGGGAAACAGAATAATTACAAGAACAGCCAACCAGAGTCTGGAGTGTTCAAAACAGGCTAGTTACCAGTCTCCCAAACTAACTGACTACTTTATTTCTGCCCTTGAGTGAAGGGAAAATAAGAATAAAAAGGAGGTAGGTAAAGGGTAACTTTTCCTTTTTCAGACTTCCTGATTACAAATTTTTCTCTCTTAAAAATATTTAATTGATATCATTGAATGCTATATTTGAAGTCTTTAATTATAAATGTTATTGCATCAGGAGAGATTCATTGAGAGCAAGAATGGGGAAGGAGAGGGAGAATTTAGTGCTAGGAATTGAACCGAGGACCTGAATTTGCTGAGTTGGAGATAAATGAGACAGATAATAGATAGACAGACCGACAGATAGGCTTATTCATGTATATGTTCCATGATAGCTTTCTGGGGGAAGCTAGAAAATTAACACAGACCTTCATGTACACTATGCATACATTCTAGCATGGAACTTTACTCCAGGCCCATGATAATTTACAAAAAAAAAAACACTAACATTAAAATAATTTACCACCAAATAAAGACTGCTGCATGCTTCAACTTTAACCTACAACCCTGACTTGAAAATTATTTGATATATTTCCAGGAGTCCATAGGTGTTGTCACTTCAAAGAAATTTCAATAAAATGATACTACAGGGTTAGGAGTATAGAGCTAAGTATAAAGATGAATGGCTTTTAATAATTTGGATTTTTAAAAAATTTAGGTTTCTATTTGCTCTTGAAAGAATTTGTAGTTGCTTAAATATAAGAGCAAAAGATGAGCCACTGACAGGAAAACCCAAGTGCCTCTGACATCTTTGCTTTATTAGATTTAGCAGACAAATTCTGTTTCTTGGGAATATTGGTGTTCAAAGCTCCATTTTCCCTAAGGCAAAAACAGCATCAAAATATAAAAAGCTTTTTACTTCTGGCAAGAGTGATAAAGATGCAGAACCGAGAAGCTGGTGAAAAAACTTAGCTTGTGCATCTAAAGGCTAATTTATATAAGTGTTCTTGTCCAGCTGTTCTTGGTAGGTCCAGCTGCTAGTTGAATAGGACAGGTGGTAATCCCTGTTCACTGGCTCATTATCACTCAAAGGCTTTGATCTGACTAATACATAATCAATTAGGTTTTGAATTTTAATATCCATCCTATTTTCATTTCACTTGTTTTACCTACATTTATTTTTCCAAAGTTCCAATATGAGTTTGTTTTTCTCAATAAGATTATTTTTGATCATTTATTTATTTTGACATAACTAGGCTCATAATATGCCAGCTGGAGTTTATTACACCCCTGAATCATAAACTTTTTTTTTCTTCCCTCTTTATCTCCTTACAAGATCCAAATTGCAAAACCTAAGGATAACATTTTAATTTTAGAAGCACAAAAGGCTAAAACTGTTTTAGAGGAGATCGATACCTAAAAGCCTCTTTTTAAGACTATGAGCCACATAGTTTATTCTTTTCCAGTCTTTTTAGAGTGTGGTGTGCATAAATTAAAGATTCAGAAACATAAAAATAGTAAAAAAAAATGTGAAAATTTAACTCCATTCTCCATTAATATCTATATTTAATTAATTCTTTCATTTATTTACATTCCAAAAGCTGGTCCCCCTCCTGGTGCCCCCTACATACAGTCCCTTTCACCATCCCTCTGAGAGGATGGTGACACCTTAGGTATTCCCCCACCCTAGAGCATCAAATCTCTGCCAGATTAGGTGCAACATCTCTCATAGAGAACAGACAGGGTAGCCAGGAAGCTGCATGTCAGCTACATATGTACCTGGGGCCTCATTCCAGCCCAGGGGTTCAGGTTAGTTGACTCTGTTGGTCCTCCTGTGGGGTTCTCATCCCCTTTAATGCCTTCAATCCTTCCCCAAGTGCTTTCATAAGAGTCCCCAGCCACTAGACAAATTCTTGGCTGTGGATATCTGCTTCTGTTTCAGACTGTTGCTGGGTAGAGGACAGCTATGCTAGGCTCCTGTCTGCAAGCATAGCAGAGTGTCATTAATAATGTCAGGGAGTGGCGTTTGCCCATGGCATGGGTTTCAACTTGGGTCAGTTGACCATTCCTTCACTCTCTGCTCCATCTTTGTCCCTGCATTTCTTTTAGACAGGACTTTTGGGTTGAAAGTTTTATGGGTGGGTTGGTGTCCTTATCACTCCACTGGAGATGCTGCCTGGCTATAAGAGATGATCTCTTGAGGTTCTAGATCCCTACTGTTAGGCATATGTAGGTTAAGGTCACCTTCACTGACTCCTGGTAGCCTCCCCCATCCCATATCTATGGAACTTCCTAGAGATTTCTCTCACCCCCATGCCTGGCAGCTGCAGATTTCTATTCAGTCTCCTGGTCCTCTTGGCCTCTCTCCTGTCTTTCTACACATATAATCCTAACCCACCATTCTCCTTCCCCACCCAGTTCCCTTACGCCCTCTGCCTCTCAAGACAATTTTGCTTCCCCTTCTATGTGTGATTCAAATATCCTTGCTTGGGTCTTCCTTCTTGTTTGGGTCTATGAAGTGTTCCATTGGTATTCTGTACTTTATGGCTAATATCCACTTAACAGTGAGTACATACCATGCATGTACTTTTGGGTGTATGTTACCTCACTCAGAATGATACTTTCTAATTCCATCCATTCAAGGAGTTAGACTCCACCAAAGCATATAATACAATTAAAAAATGGGGTACAGAGCTAAACAGAATTCTCAACAGAGGACTCTCAAATGTCTGAGAAGCATGTTAGGAAGTGCTCATCATTCTTAGTGATCACGGAAATGCAAATCAAAACGACCCTGAGATTCCACCTTACACCAATCAAAATGGCTAAGATCAAAAACTCAAGTGACAGCCTATGCTGTATTGGATGGCCAATTAGGGAGCTGATACCTTAGGAAGACTATTTTCTATAAGCTTTCCTTAATTGCCTATAGTTCTTTGTCTATACATGAGCCCCAATGAGATTTTTCCCCTTCCATATTAGCACCCTACATGGTCATCCTTCTTCAGGTCTCATTTAGGCTACCATGTTGTTGAGATATCCTGTGTGAAGTTCCGCTGCCATAGCTAGAAGGTACAATCTCGCAGAAGACTTCTTGGCCCTCTTGTTCTTTTACTCTTTCTTCACCCTCTGCCATGATGCTTCCTGAGCCTTATGTATAGGAGTTGTGTTGTAGATTTATTATCAAATGGGACTGGATGCCCCACAATCACTCTTTGTTCTTTGCGTTTTGATCAGTTGTGGTTTAACATAATGGTCTTTCTTGCAAAGAGAAGCTCCTTTGATGAGGACCAGGAATTACGCCTATCTGGGTAGAAGAACAAACATTTATTTTATTCATTTTTATTAGATATTCTCTTCATTGACATTTCAAATGTTATCCCAAAAGCCCCCTATACCATCCCCCTGCCCTGCTCCCCAACCCACCCACTCCCACTTCCTGGTCCTGTACTGGGGGCATATGATCTTCACAAGATCAAGGACCTCTAATCCCATTGATGATCAACTAGGCCATCCTGTGCTACATATACAACTAGAGACACAGCTCTGGGGGGTACTGGTTAGTTCATATTGTTGTTCCTCCTATACAGTTGCAGACCCCTTTAACTCCTTGGGTATTTTCTCTAGCTCCTCCATTGGGGACCCTATGTTCCATCCAATAGATTACTGTGAGCATCCACTTCTGTATTTGCCAGGCACTGGCTTAGCCTCACATGAGGCAGCTATATCAGGGTACTGTCAACAAAATTTTGTTGGCATGTGCTATAGTGTCTGGGTTTGGTGGTTGTATATGGGATGGATCCCGGGGTGGAGCAGTCTCTGGATGGTCCTTCCTTTACTCTCAGCTCCGCACTTTGTCTCTGTAACTCCTTCCGTGAGTATTTTGTTCCTCATTCTAAGAAGAAACGAAGTATCCACACTTTGGTCTTCCTTCTTCTTGAGTTTCATGTAAGAACAAACATTTAGAGTGTAGTTAGGGATTATGCTGGTTTAGTAAAGTGGCAATAGTTTGTTTTTCTCTCAGATCCATGACATCACCAGCCCCAGGTAGTTGGCCAGGTTTCCAGTACCAGTTATGATTTTCCTCCTGTTGAGTGGGTCTTAAGCCTAATTAGAGACCTGTGTGTTTGTGTGTGTGTGTGTGTGTGTGTGTGTGCACGCACGTGTGCACGTGTTCTTCCATGCACACATGCACGTGCACTAGCAATGTTTGGTTGTTGCTTATTTTATATTAGTAGAAAATATCTTAAGTTACCATAACTGCCTTTAATACCCCAGAGAAGATTTTTAAAATGGGAGGAATTTACCACTGATGAGCCTCTTAGTAAAAGACTAAGTCCCCAAAGTAAAACAAGATCAAAAAGAACCAATTCTAGAGGAATATTTTGTGTTATCCCTTTTATACATAATCCATAACATTAACATGAAAATGGCTCTCAAATAATGATACTTTCTCATCTATGACCCACTACTGTTTATCATCATCTAATAATCATACTTATTGTAGAAGGCCCTCTTTAAGTACTTCAGAATGGCATGATAAAGACACTGAGGGTGCTACTTATGTAGACTGGCAGTATGAATGGCTTAATTTATAAAGTCTGCATAATGTATGATTAATGACTGATGATTCAAGCCATGAAGAATCCCAAAGCAAGATTTGAGAAGGGAAAGAAGTGTGTGTGTCTGTGTGTATGTGTGTGTGTCTGTGTGTGCATGCACATGTGCACATTAGCAATCCTTTTGATTGATGTTGGAGCATAAAGAACAGCTCTGACCAACAGGTTTTTGTAATTGTAATTCTTGAAGAAGGAGCTTACAATTCCTTTCTGATCATTCACAGTGCTGTTGAGTTCCTTATGATTCATTGAATACTGAATGCGTAGGCTTAGCTTCTGGGGCTCCTGATTATGCATAGCCTCTCTAGTTCATTTCCTTTCACTCTGAAGATCCTACCACTTTGTTTTCATCTAGCTTTTCCCCTACTCTCTAGTAAATCAAGTATCCGGGTTAGAGGAGAAAACGTGTTATGCTTCTGTAGATCAGCACACTTGAGCACATTCATCTCAGAGTCCTCCCTCATGTTGAGAGGAAGGTATTATGATAGTGCCGTTCAGAACACTATCATTCCTTAACGAGGCCAAGACAATGTTTGCATATTTGTGACTTTTTTTTTTAATTTTCACTTTTGCTCACATGTCTTTTGTTTCCTCTACCCCCTAAATAGTGTGTGCGTATGTTGTGTGTGTGTGAGAGAGAGGGGAGAGAGAGAGAGAGAGAGAGAGAGAGAGAGAGAGAGAGAGAGAGAGAGAAAGAGAGAGAGACTGCCTGTTAGAGTTATGTGCATCATGTACACATTGAGACTAGAAGAAGGCATTGGATTCCCTGGAACTGGAGTTCTAGGTTGCTGTGAGTCTCCTGATATAGGTTCTGAGAACTGGATCCAGGACCCCTGCAAAGGTAGTAAGTGCTCTTAAACATTGCTCCAAGTCTTCAATATCATGATTTTAAAAAAATATCTTAACATATTTTTTAATTAACCATCTTTTCCTATAATAGGAAATGCATGATTAAAATAGAAATGTAGGTGAAGTCATAGTATTTGTTTCTCAATATTTGTGACAGTATTAAAACTTTTGTAGTTACTTGGCTGTATTAGTGTTAGTGGTTGACATTTTTGAGAACTACTTTGACAACATAGCCCATGCTGGCCTTGATCCTCATGTCCTTACCTTTGTGTCTACAGTGCTAGACCTACAGGTATGCTCAGCTCACTGAGATCATAGGTAAGATTTGGACACGTCGGTGGCAGTTACTGCAGAGAATCAAACTTACAAAAGACAGAATATTACTTTGCTTGAAAATATAACTTTGAAACATCATAATTTAAATCAGTGGGACAAATAAAACAAATTGGTTCCATGTTATATGGGATAATATCTAAATTTTTGACCTAGATTTAAATTAGGAGGGTTGAATAAATATATTTATACATAATTATACATGTAATATCTAAAAACATAGCCATTATTTCTTCTTCACAGGATTTTTTTCCACTATTTTTTCTTTTCTACTTAAAAATATTTTATTTTATATGTATCTGGATGTTTCCCCTCAAAATATATCTACGCACCTCATGAAAGCCTGGTGTTTGCTGAGGCCAAAGAAGAATATCAGATCCCCTATATCTGGAACTATAGATGGTTGTGAGCCACCATGTGGGTTCTGTGAATTGAACCCAGGTCATCTGAAGTTCAGTAATTGCCTTTAACTGCTGAGTCACTTATTATCAAGTTCCCTATTTTCTTTTTTAAAGAGGCTTTGTTTTAATTTATGTGTATGAATGTTTTGACCACCATGTATAACTGTGTGCCACATACATACATTACTTGTGGAGGCTAGAAGAGGGAGTCACATCCTCTGGAGATGATTATGAACTGCCATGTTCTGGGAACAGAACCTGGGTCCTGTGCATAACAGCCAGTGCTCTTACCAGGCGAGCCATCTCTCCAGTCTCTTGGTGTGTTTTCATTGATATAAGCATTTATTTGTTATGAAAAAAATGAAGTTTTAGTTACCCCCTAATCAAAGACGATTGACTCTTTAAATAGAGTTGCCTAAAATTTGTTCAAGCTTTTCATTAGTAAAGATTGTTGGATTTTCTTTCTGTTAAAAAGAAAACTTTAAAATACATGAGCTGATAAATGGAGACCTGAAGAAAGTTATGAAGCTTGCAAAGAAAATCCACTGACACACTATATCCAAAATACCTTGAACATATATATATATATATCTTCTTTTATTTTTTAAAAATGGGTTTATTATTGAGTATTATTAAATTAAATTTATAAATATAAACCTGCTTCATTTAAATAACATCTTTTTCTAGATAAGCTTTTAAAAATCATGTTTGAAATCCTTTCAATCCACACCTTACCCTTATCCTCTGTACGATAGTTCTTATTTTGCTTACACTGTCCTTTAAAAGATGAAAAGTTTTCTTCTCAACACAAAATTCCTTTGATTATATATTAGAAAGAATTACTACTTTGCAAAAAGGTTTAGGAAAACACAAATATAAGTAGAAGTTCTGTGAAAGAGTTGTTCAAAAAGTATTGGATTTACTCATTCTAAAGAATGGATTTTTATCAGCATTCATGATACACTTGGTTGCAACTCTAAAATATTTTATTAGTCTTAAGTAATATGTTTTATTTTGCCATGTGTAAAGAGGCACCAGTAAATTGTTCATTTGTAACAGTGGTGGCGCACACCTTTAATCCCAGTACTCGGGAGGCAGAGGCAGGTGGATTTCTGAGTTCGAGGCCAGCCTGGTCTACAGAGTGAGTTCCAGGACAGCCAGGGCTACACAGAGAAACCCTGTCTCGAAAAACCAAAAAAAAAAAAAAAAAAAAAAAAAAAGAATTTCAAAACATAACCAGTCTCACCAATGGGTAGAAAAAAATAGAGGCAAGAAGAAATCATTAGCCACTTTCCCCAATGAACTGTGCACTGCCAAGTCCAATAATCCCATTTCATGTAGAATGAGCACTTTGGCCAGAGTCTATTTTATATACATGGAACCTATTTTGCTGCAATAAAGTAAAAAATACACATGACAATTATTTGCTCAAATCAAATTCTGCTAAAATATAGGAAATTTGTAGATGATAACATTTTTGGAGAATTACAGTTTCAAGACGATTTTGGGCAACACTGTTATTTTTATCCAATTGTCTAAATGCACTAGATATATTATCCTACTTGCTTGCCAAACTAAAAAACCAACTAAAAGGAAATATTATGGGATGGAACAGTGCCTCAGGAGTTAAGAACACAAACTACTCTTCCATAGAACCAACTAGAATTTGATTCTCAGTACCACATGATTGTTGTGGTGCTCACAACCAACTGTAACTGTAGTACCAGGGCCTCTTTAGAGCCCTTTTCTGGCTCTCAGCACCAGACATGAATGTGTCACCCATACACATAAAATGATTTTAAATAGATAGTAATGTTTAATAATATTTAAAGTAAATAGAATCAATTTAGAGAACAGATCGCATTTGTTAGAAGTACATCCATCTACTTCTTGCATCCAACTTCCAATTGGGTCCATATACTATTATCTTGTTCATCAAGAGTGAGTTCTCATACAGCAGCAGTAAAAACAATTCCTTCTCATATGAACCACTTTTGATAGGCTTGGAGAAATCATGGGAACAAGGCTGGGGATCAGCTAAAATACCCTTTTATCATTCAAAAACTAAGATTTTAAACTTACACACCATTTAGCTTGGAGTTGATAAGCAAGGAAATTTTAGAAAGTATACTTTGACGTGATTTAAGTACCCAAAACAAAAAACAAAACTAAACAAAACAACAACAAAAAAACATGCTTCTGGAACTCAGTGTGATTCTTTGGAAATTGCTCATGGCTTATTCACTACATTTCTGGTTTTTATTTATTTGTTTGTGACAGGGTCTCAAGTAAGTCAGGATAGCCCCAAAACTACTATGTAGCTGAGTATGACCTTGAATTTCTCTGAATCTATTGCCTACACCTTCCAAGTTCTGAGGTGAGGGGCATGCACCACTGAGCCTAGTGTTACAGAGTAATTCAGATTGATCCAAGGGATTTATGCATGCAAGACAAGAAGTTCACCATCCGAGCCCCTCAATTCCAGTTTTAGCGTGTCCACATGATGTTTAGATGTGTATCTTCTGATTCTACAGCACTTATTTCAGGTTTTCATTTGACAGCATTGGGTAAAAGATGCAGAACACTAGAGTCAGATAATAGGGCAAATTTGTAATTGATTAAACAGACATCCAAAAATGTCAAGTGGTGAATCTAAACTAACACTCACTAGAACCTTTATCTTTGACCATATATAAGATCTCTTTGCCTTGACACCCATCTGCTTCTTTTTCTGTCATCTGTACCCTCAGCCCTCTACCTGGAGACCTCACTTGGTCAGATTTATCCATATATCACAACCTCAATGAATCATTCTTGACTGCGCACAGTGAGCAGAGCTTCCCACTCGCTCTTATCTAACCAAAGCATAATGCTTTGCTTATATGTATATCTTCTGCTATAATATGAGAATGTAAAGAGCAGACTTGAGTGTCCATTTCCATTTCTTCTACATTATATAGCCAAATATACAATGTAATTTTAATTGTTGATAGAATAGATATAGAGACAAACTAGTCAGTATACTTAAAATTGACATATTTAATCATGTTTGTACATTAATTGATGATAATGCCAAAGTTCTAATCGATACATTGAAATTGACATATTTAGACATGTTAGTACATGAATTGATGATAATGTCAAAATTGCAATAGATTTAGCTATTTAGAAAAAGTGAGTTTTTGTGGGAATGTTACATATTTCAATGATAAAACATGGGCTTAGAATTAGAGTCTGAGGCTGACGTGGTAGCTTATTAGTTAAGAGTGCTTACTTTTCTTGCAGAGGACCTAAGTTTAGTCACTGTAACTCTTATCAGATGGCTCACTGTCTTTAACTCCAGCTTTAGGGGATGGGAAGCCCTCATCTGACCCCCATAGGAACCTGCAACTCACATGCTCAGACCCATACACATGTACAAATGAGTACGCATAGTTAAAAAATAAAATAAATCTTTAAAAAATGACAGACTTGGTATCCCTAGTATTATAGGAAGAAAATGACTTTTCTTTTTAATTTTCAAAATAGGATCTCTCTATATAGCTCTTTTTAGCCTGGAACTCATTGTGTATACCCGAATGGCCGCAAATTGACAAAGATCCACCCTTGCCCCCTGCCTCTTAAGTGCTGTAATTAAAGATGTATGCCACCATGCCCAGTCATTTATGAATTCTAAAACAATGCAACATTTGAAATCTTATTTCAATAAACTGTAAATCTCACATTTAGCTTCAAATAATCAATACTGAAGACACAGGAGAGCCCATTCTGTAGTACATGCTTTTAATTCTAGCCCTTATGAGGCCAAAGCAGAAGAAAGGAGATTTCTATGAGTTGGAGGCCAACCTGGTCTTTACAGTGAGTTCCAGTCCAGCCAGGAATACCTAGAAAAAAAACATGTCTAATCCCTCCCTCAAAAGAACACAAGAGAATACAGATTTTTTTTTTGTTTGTTTTGGTTTTTGGTTTTTCGAGACAGGATTTCTCTGTGTAGCCCTGGCTGTTCTGGAACTCACTCTGTAGATCAGGCTGGCCTTGAATTTAGAAATCCACCTACCTGCCTCTGCCTCCCAAGTGCTGGGATTAAAGGCATGCACCACCACTGCCCAGTTTAGATTTTTTTTTTTTACATTAATGTCAGATTACTATATTTTTAAAACTTTGGAGTTTGTTTTTGTTTTTGTTTTGCTTTTTGGGACAGGGTTTCTCTGTATAGCCCTGGCTGTCCTGAAACTCACCCTATAGACCAGGCTGGCCTCGAACTCAGAAATCCACCTGCCTCTGCCTCCCAAGTGCTGGGATTAAAGGCGTGCTCCACCATGCCTGGCTTGGATTTTTTTGAAGTCTACAAATTCAACGTGAACAAAAAGTATGATGTGAGAACTATGAAACATAAATGTTATCAGCAACGTAGTGTTGTAGGCAACGTTATTGTACAACTTCCTCCATTCTGTGTATCACCTTTAAAATAAATTTTATTTGTCAAAGGCTGTTAGATGAGGCAAGAGTCTGTAGGACAACATTTTATGAAAAAGAGAAAGAACTACAAGGTTTTAGATATAGCTTTGACAGAATTAGAATTAGGAAGAATGTAATAGAAAGACTGAAAGATTTGCAAGGTTATAAGAGATTTGTTATATTGTATGTTTTACCTTTTGTTTTGTTTTTATTTATTTGATCTTTGGGTTTTTTTTTTTCAATTTTATACTGAGAGTGGATTCAGCTGGATTTCTTAATACTACAGAAAAGTAAGTTTTAACGAAGTACTAAGGAATGATTTATAATTGAGCTTTCTGAAAATAGAATTAATGACCTTGAAAGCAGAAAACTTCCTAGACAGGAGATATTCAGGGCTGAACTGACTGTCTCACCCCTACAGACAATTTCATATTAGATGAGAGGATGTAATTCCTTAACCTTTAAGGTCAGTTCTGAGTCTAGTGTTTAAGATATGTTCTAAATTAATACGAAGGGAGCTGACAGCATAACCTGGATATGTCTTTTATTTATATAAATATATGGTGTATCACCCATCCCTTTCTGCCTAATCAAATGCAATTTTCAATGTTATGTTTGATTTCAGAGTAAATGACTCTTTAAAAATTTCAGATATCATCTTCATTATGAAATAATTTAGACATAATAAACTGTATCCATTTAGTGTGTAGAATTCCCCAATCTTTAACAGATGTGTTTTTATCAAACTATTCATACAATCACCGTGCAATACAGTCATATCCCCTCCTCAAAGCCTCTATGGAGCTTCTTTCCAGGCCATTGTCCCTTCACTCTTGACATGAGGTGATCACTGATCTGCTTTCTGTACAAAATATCCATTTTACTCTCTTGACTTTCCTACAAATGACACCATGCCAGTATATTGGGTCTAGTATCTTACAATCAGCATCATCATTTTGAATCTCAGTAGACAGAATTGGTAATTTGTTTAATGACTAGGTAATTTTTCTTACATGAATTTATTTCATCTCATTTGTACATTTGCCTATTGATAAACATTTGGGCTCTTTCCAGGCTATAGATATTATTAATAACACTTAAAAAAAACTATTGTTTTCTGCCTACCTTTAAAACTTTTTATCTTTAAATCCAGGTGTGGTGGCACTTTCCTTTAACTCCAGGACTCTAGGAGGCAGAAGGAAGTAGATCTCTGTGAGTTCAACGTCAGCCTAGGCTACATAGTATGATCCATGAAATCAAAGGCAACACAGAGAAACACAGTCTAAAACAAACAAACAAACAAACAAACAAACAAGAAATTGATGGAGAAGAGTCATGCTACAAAAGCAATTTCTCAGTTGGAAATTTTATAATTCACAGTTGGAGTGTAGATTTTAAATAAATTCACAATTGTTGATTGTGTAATTTTGTTGTTCATTCTATAAATTTATGGTTTAAACTTCGTTAACAAGCAGCTAAACCTTAGTTACTAAAGGGTAAATACCAGTTATAAACTGGTCAGATACCAACTAGATTCCATGACAAAGTCCTAGTTTCTAACATTCTTTTCTGAAAGTAGGTATACGGCAGCTATCTTCTGCTCTACAGCAAAGTCACCCATAATTCACTGGCCTAACACAGCCTTGAGAAAAACATTTATATAAAGGACTAGAGAGTAAATAATGTAAATGTTATGAGCATCTTATAGTCTCTACTGCATATTTTTATACATTTTTGTAGCTCTTATTATTATGACAGCTGCGTTTAGCTGAAAGGCTGTACAAAAAATAGAGTCTAGACCATATTTAATCTATGATCTGTAGTTCACACACCCTGTAAAACTATGGCATTTATTTAACTTATTATTTTTATAACTGAACTGGACTTTGTGGTGGGGCATTAGGACAAGTTTTGTATTTTTTCTGTGTTATCTTATATATCTGTGTTCCACTATGTAGTAGATAAGCTATTATGGTCTAACTTACATGTCTGATTATTGACAGTTTGTCATATATGGATAGAAACAACTAGGTCAATATGTCTCATAAGCCAACATGCTATTCCAAGGTTCTTTATGAAGGGGCATGTCAGGTTGCTGCCTATATCATCTTTAGCTTTGTCTCTCAGCTTGAGGAAGTCATGCCATAAGGACGTCTTATATTCAAGGGGGAATTGGGACATTGTTTCTTTACCTTTTTTTTTAATTTTAAAGAATTAAAGGAACATAGTGAGTCCTTTATTACTTTGAAGTATTTTAAATTTATTTATTTATTTATTTATTTACATCCTAAACACTGCACCCCAGCCTCCCACTCACAGAGACTGTCCCCCATCCCCTTCTCCTCTGAGAGGGTGCCCCCATCTTGGTATCCCTCCACCCTGTCAAATCAAGTCTCTGCCAGAGTAGGTGCTTCTTCTCCCACAGAGGCCAGATAAGGCAACATTATTAGGGAATAGATATCACAGTAAGACTAGAGCTATAAGGAGAGCTTTCACTCCAGTTGTTGGGGTGGGGGGCACATGGAGACTAAGCTGCATGTCTGCTACATATGTGCCTGGGGTCTTGTTCCAGCCCATGTGAATACTTTGGTTGGTGATTCAGTCTCTTGAGAACTCCCAGAGGTCTATGTTAGTTGACTCTCTTGGTCCTTCTATAGGATTCCCATCCCCTTCAGAGCCTTCAATCCTTCTCTCAATGCTTTCATAAGAGTCCCCAACCTCCATCCAATTCTAGGCTGTGAGTAGCTGCATCTGTCTTAGTCACCTGCTGGGTAGAGCCTCTCAGAGGACAGTTATGCTAGGCTCCTGTCTACAAGCTGAGCTGAGTATCATTAATAACACCAGGGATTGGTGTTTGCCCATTGGGTGGGTTTCAAGTTGGGCCTGTTATTGTTTGGCCATTTCTTCAGTCTCTGCTCCATATTTGTTCCTGCACTTCTTTTAGACAGGACAAATGTTGGATCCAAAGTTTTGTGAATTGGTTGGTGTCCATATCCCTCCACTGGGGATCCTGCCTGGCTAAAGGTGGTGGCCTCTTCAGGTTGCATGTCCCTATTGTTAAGCATCTTGTCTGTGGTCACCAACATTGATTTCTAGGAACCTCCCACATCCCATGTGTCTTAGTCAGGGTTTCTATTCCTGGACACAACATCATGACCAAGAGGCAAGTTGGGAAGGAAAGGGTTTATTCAGCTTACACTTCCATATTGCTGTTCATCACCAAGGAAGTCAGGACTGGAACTCAAGCAAGTCAGGAAGCAGGAGCTGGTGCAGATGGCATGGAGGGATTTTCCTTACTGGCTTGTCTCCCCTGGCTTGCTCAGTCTGCTCTCTTATAGAACTAAGACTATCAGCCCAGAGATGGCACCACCCACAAGGGGACCTCCCCCCTTGATCACTAATTGAGAAAATGCCTTGCAGCTGGATCACGTGGAAGCATTTCCCCAACTGAAGCTCCTTTCTCTGTGATAACTCCAGCCTGTGTCAAGTTGACACAAAACTAGCCAGTACACCATGTCTCTGGGACTTCTTAGAGACTCCTCCCATACCCCTCACTATTATATTTGACTATATAAATGAACCCCATTTTCTGTATCCATTCTTCATTTGAAGAATATCTGAGTTGTTTCCAGCTTCTGGCTATTACAAATAAAGCTACTATGAACATAGTGGAGCACCTTTAGGGTATATGCTCAGTAGTGGTATAGCCAGGTCTTCAGTAGAACTATTTCCATTTTTTTTAAGAAACCACCAGACTGATTTTTTAGAGTAGTTGTACAAGTTTGCAATCCTACCAGCAATGGAGGAGTGTTCCCCTTTTGCCACATCCTTGCCAACAGTTGCTGTCACTTAAGGTTTTGATCTTAACCATTCTGATTGGTGTAAGGTGGAATCTCCAAGTCATTTTAATTTGCATCTCCCTGATGATTAGGGACTTTGAACACCTCTGTAAGTGCTTTTTCAGCTTTTCAAGATTCCTCTGTTGGGAATTCTCTGTTTAGCTCTGTACCCCATTTTTAATTGGTTTATTTGAGTTGTTGAATTAGGTGTCTAACTTCTTAAGTTTTTCATAGATTTTGAATATTAGCCCTCTGTCCACCAGGGATGTAGGGTTGGTGAAGATCTTTTCCCAATCTATAGACTGCCACCTTGTCCTATTGATAGAATCCTTTGCCTTACAAAAGATTTGCAGTTTCATGAGTTTTCATTTATCAATTTTTGATCTTAGAGCCTGAGTCATTGGTGTTCTCTTCAGGAAACTGTCTCCTGTACCAATATCTTCAAGGCTATTTCTCAGTTTATCGTCTGTCAGGTTTAGTGTATCTGGCTTTATGTTGAGGTCCTTGATCCACTTGGACTTGAATTTTGAACAGGTTGATAATTATGGATCTATTTTCCTTCTTAAACATTCAGACATCCAGTTAGGCCAGCACTATTTGTTGAAGATGCTTTGTTTTTCTATTGTATAGTTTTGCGTTCTTGGTCAAAAATCAACTGTCCATAGGTCTGTGGATTTGTTTCTGGGTCTTTGATTAAATTCATTGATCAACCTGTCTCTGTATCAATTCCATGCAGTTTTTTTTTAAATCAATATTCCTCTGTAGTATAGCTTGAGATCAGGGATTCCTCCAGAACTTCTTTTATTGCTCAGGTTTGTTTGGCTATCTTGTTTTTCTGTTTTGTTTTGTTTTGTTTTGGCATATGAAGTTGAACATTCCTCTTTAAAGGTCTGGAAATCATGTTGGAATTTTGATGGAATTGCATTGAATCTATAGATTGCTTTTGGTAAGATGGCCATTTTTACTGTTAATCCTACCTATCCATAAGCGTTGCAGATCATTCCTTCTGATATCTTCTTCAATATCTTTCTTCAGGGACTTGAAGTTCTTGTCATAGAGATCTTTCACTTGCTTGTTTAGAGTTACATCAAGATATTTTATATTATTTGTGGCTATTGTCAATGGTGTTGTATTCCTATTTTTTCTCAAACCATGTGTAATTTATATAAAAGAGGGCTACTAATTTTTTTGAGTTAATTTTGTATCCAGCCACTTTGCTGAAGGTATTTATCAGCTGTGGTTTTCTGGTAGAACTTTTGAGGATACTTATATATACTATCATATCACCCACAAATAGCAATCAATACTTTGACTTCCTTTCCTACTTGTATCCCCTTGATCTACTTTAGTTTTCTTATTGCTCTAGCTCGAACAATATAGTACTTCAAGTACTATATTGGATAACTAGGGAGAGAGTGGGCAGCCTTATCTTGTCCCTGATATTAGTAGGACTGCTTTAAGTTTCTCTCCATTTGATTTGATATTGGCTATTGGGTTGTTGTATGTTGTTTTTATTTTTAATTATTTTTATTTTATTATGTTTAGATATGTGCCTTGTATCTATCTTATTTTATGTGAAGGCATGTTGGATTTTTTTCAAAGGGGTTTTCAGCATCTAATGGAATAATAATATGATGAAGCCTACTTGACCATGATGAATGATGTTTCTGATATGTTACTCATCAATGTTCATAAGAGAAGTGGTCTGAAGTTCCCTCTCATTGTTGTTTATGTATTAATGTAAGTGTAGCCTCATAGAGTAAATTAGGTAGTGTTCCTTCTCTTTCTATTTTGTGCAATAATTTGAGAAGTACTGGTATTAGCTCATCTTTGAAAGTCTGGTAGACTTCTACGCTATAGCCATCCATCCCTGAGCTTTTTGTGGTTGGGAGACAATAAATGACTGCTTCTATTTCCTTAGGGGTTATGGGACTGTTTAGACAGTTTACCTGATTTTGATTTAACTTTGGTAAGTGGTATCTGTCTAGAAAATCATCCATTTCATTTAGATTTTCCATTTTTGGGGCATACAGATTTTTGATGTATGACCTAATGATTTTAAAAATTTCTTCAGTTTCTATTATTTCAACTTTTTCTACTCTAATTTGGTTAATTTGGATACTGACTCTGCCTTTTTGTTAGTTTGGCTAAGGGTTTTTCTATCTTGTTGATTTTCTCAAAGAACCAGCTCTTGGTTTTGATGACTTTTTTGTTTTTGTTCTGCTTGTTTCTAATTGAATGGTTGCAGCCCTGAGTTTGACTATTTCCTGGAGTCTATTCCTCTTCGGTTTGTTTGCTTCATTTTTTTTTTCTAGAGCTTTCAAGTTTTCTGTTAAGTTGCTAGTATGAAATGTCTTCAATTTCTTTATGAATGCAATAAGTACTATAAACTTTCCTCTGTACTGCTTTCATTGTGACTCATAAATTTGGGTATGCTGGGCCTTCATTTTCATTGAATTCTAGTAAGTCTTTAATTTCTTTCTTTATATCTTCTTGACCAAGTTACCATTGAGCAGAGAGTTGTTCATTTTCCATGAGTATGTGGGATTTTGTGATAGAATGCATTAGGATTACTTTAATTTTCTTGTATCTGTTGAGGCTTCCTTTGTGCCTGATTTTTGAGAAAATTACATGAGGTACTGTGAAGGAACATTGTTGTGTTTTACTGTAAAACATTCTATACATATTTGTTAAATCCATTTGGTTTGTAACATCTGTCAGTTTCATTGTTTCTCTGTTTAGTTTCTGTTTTGAGGTCTTGTCCATTGGTGAGAGTGGAATGTTGAAGTACCTCACTATTGTTGTTTAAAAGTCAGTTTGTGATTTGAGCTTCAGTAATGTTTCTTTTATGAATGTAGGTTGCATTGTGGCATAGATGTTCAGAACTGAGACTCCATCTTGGTGGATTTTTCCTTTGTTGAGTATGAAGTGTCCTTCCCCATCTCTTTTGATAACTTTTGGTTGAAAGTCTATCTTATTAAATGACTTATTATTCTATTTCTTGGGGAAAGAATAAAACATAAGGTATTCTTCTGGTGAGCGAGAAAATTGACTTTAGATATTGGTAAAATAAGATGAGCTACTAAAAGTTCCTGCTGTAAATAGTCATTATTAAGCCAAACAATTTGCTGATAGCTTAATAGACAATGGTAAAGATACAATATGCACAGTCTAAATACTGGTTAGAAAAGTAGCAATTAGCTATATATTGCTATAGAGAATTTATGATGTTGTGAGTAAATAATGTTGTGAGTAAAGATTATAACTTACTTCCTGATTACTCATAAGTCAGATACTCTTTAAATAAGTTAATCTTAATGCTGTCTTTTATTTTTAATGTGCTTAATATTCTCAGAGATATATACTATCTAAAAAATGTCTGAAATGATATCAAAGTATCTTTTTTCCTTTTTAAAAAGATATAGTCATTATCAGCCTTCATAAATATGTACTCACATAGATTTCTGAAGTACTTAGTGTGTTGAATTTATAGGTATCAAAACAATTGGGAACCACCCAGCCCTAAAATGCCACCATTCTTTCAGGTAAACACTTGTCAATTTGAATGCCTATAAACCTGAGCATGTGTGCTAGAGTTTCCAATTAGGACTCTCTGCAAGAGGAGAGCAGAAGGATTCTTTCTCAGCTTATGTTTTGAAGTGTGTTACTCAGACAGAGAACATGCAGTTGTGTGTAGTAGTTTAAACTACTTGTTACTCCCCTTGACAATACTTTAGCACAAATGTTGATTTTTTTTTCCTCCTTCTGTAATGTGACAATATCACCATGCCATTTGGAAGGGAAAAAATGGCTGTGTGATTCCTACTATACTCCTAAACAGTCACCCAAATAAACAGCTGGCAGAGGAGACGCAACTGAAACATGAAGCATATTTTCACTACTGTAGTTTCCCATGTGGAAACTCCAAATTTACTAAACGTTTCCCCAACTCCCCTCCCCTCTCCCCTGAATCTATTACCCCCCCGCGCCCCCCCCCCCGCTGCAAAGTTAATTCCATACCCTAGTCTAGAGACATGACAGTAGACAGACTCAGTAGCTCTTCCAACTTTAAAAACAAAAACAAAAACAAAACAGTCTTTCTGTTTCTTCACACTGTATGTGTGCCAGCAATACACACACACACACACACGCACACACACACAACCCCTCTACATCTCTATATCTCTATAACTCTATTTTTGGTTTCTTTGTTTAGGTGATTGAACGGAAAATTTTACAAGGCTTGCTAGCTCTTGCTGTGTAACCTTCTCCTATTTTCTATCTGGATTTGTTTTCCTAAAAACAATCCTTAGGACGATTCACAGTATAGAGTATAATTTACTAAGTACCAGTGACCGGCAGCTGGAATAGCCTTGAACAAGGGGATAGAGAAGGCATTGAATACTTAGTAATTTACTTGAAGGACAAATCTTTACCAATTAATTGCTAGTCATAAGTCCTTAAGAAAACGTCTTTATTTCTTGGTCTCTCAGTGTTGTAAGGTCTAAAACAAAATTGAAAATCCTCATAGACTGATTTGAAGTTAATACATTGTCAATAAATAATAGTTACAACTGTTGTTACTGTTAGTAGCACTGCTGATAATCACTTAGGTATTGATTAATCCCTGTCCACTTATTAAAAATTATATTAATATATTAAAGTCATACACATAAACACATTTTAGTACATTATATTGACAAGTATGAACTACAGCTATTTTATAGCTTCGTATACTGACAATTTAGCAAACATAGATTGGACACCAACTTCATGCAATTTCCTTATGCCTAATGCTGAGATCACACACTTTTCCAAATGGACTTGTTATTAAGGGGAAAGAAATCCAACTAGAACCTTTGTGGGAGAAAAAAGAAGCCAGAAATAATGACTTTCAATTCTAGCACTTGGCATACAGAGGCAGAGGCTGGTGGAGTCTACATAGTGAATCCAAGGCCATCCATGATGACATTAGTGACATCCTATCTTCAAACAAACAAGCCAACAAACAAACAAATCAGAAAAGAATACCGTAGCAGGCTTTTATCACTCTCTTGACCTGAGCCAATAGAAATCTTTATTGTTGGATCTTATTCTTCTGGTTCCCATGACACAGCCTTACTTTAGCTATGCTTTATTCTCAGTCTCAGCTTATATAGAAAGCGCTTGTAAAAAACCACCACTGATAGGGAGTTGCTAAAACTTGACATCATACAGTGTCTCCCATCTCAGTGATGTCATTATGATCTTATGATCTAGTTTTATTAATTTACCCAGAGTTCATAGTTTGCTTTGCTTAATTTGAACTATGAATTTTCCCCCTTACCAACTATCAAAATAAAATAAAATTTCCAGCTATAGCTTTGCTTTCACTTTGCCATCCAGAAAATTTATCACCAAATTGTACACTGCTCTTTGGATCATTTTGCACCGTTGAGACAGTTCAGCAGGTAAGGGCACTGGCCTCTTGGCCTGACCACCTAAGTTTAATCCCTAGAATCCACAGGAAGGTGGAATAAAGGAACCAACTTCATTCAGTTGTCATCTGACCTACACACCCAAAGCAAATAAAATCAAAATAAGTTTAAAAATTACTTTAAAGGAGAATAATTTCAGTGAAGTATGTTAAATATATAGAAAGGGAAGCCTTATGTTGCCCAAAGGGTGCAAAATTTCAGATAGGAAAAATATAACTAATAGGTCTATTGTGCAATAAGTTCACTATCTGACTATAGTGAACAACATTGTATTAAAATTTGCTAATAAAATAGACTATCAATGATTCTCATCACAGAATATATACTATGTATAAATTGTTATTTATGTTAATTCTCCATTTCTGCCCTATAATGTATATGTATGCCAAAATATTTTGTGTATAATAGAATATGCAATTTTCTTCTGCCAATTTAAAGCATAAATACATTTTAAGAAGAAAATATATTAAATCTAACTCTGCACTTCAATGAACTTTAAAAATCTGATTATATTTATTTAACTAACACCAAGATCAAGAAATAAAAGTATTGGATACAGAGAGATATTTCCATGTTTAGGAGGTCTGCTGCTCTTTCAGAGGTCTATTTCAGTTTCTAGCAGCAATGCTAGGCAGCTCAAAATGGTCTATAACTCCAATTCTAGGGCATCTGACTTCATAGGTACCCACAGTCATGTGCACAGACATGCAGATATATACATAGTTAAAGAAACTGAGTGTGACCAATAGCCATATATTCTCTTGTAACCATTATTCACCATCTATGACTACTTACTATGTTGACTTTGAAAACCATGAACTATTCTTGTCAGGTTTTGTAAACACACACACACACACTTTCTTCTTAAAATGTATTTATACATTATGTATATATATATATATATATATATATATATATATATATATATATATGTGTGTGTGTGTGTGTGTGTGTATATATATATACATATGCTGCATGTACTCTTGTGTCTGGTTCTTTAAAGAACTTCATCTATACTACTGAGTGAAGTAGTAGATTGTTCCTGTTCATTGGAGGGATATTCCACTATGTGAATATACTCTATATACTATGTGATTAAGCATTCCATACTCAGAATGATAATCTAAACATTTTAAAATACATTATTTCATGAATATATTTATGCAGGAACTATATTAAGCAATAGAATTTTGAGACCATAGTGTGCATATATGTTGATCTTTTATGTATTCTTTTAGTTCCCAGCATAATTATACCATTTTTCACTCCCATGAACAAAGCTTGAGAGTTCTACTTTCTCTGCATATGTTCTAACACCCTGAATTGTTTATCGTTCTTACTTTGGTGGGTGTGCATAGTGACACTTAATAACTGTGTCAAGCCCTATAATCTTACTATCTGTGTTCTAACATCTCCTTTCTTAAGGTTTCATTCTATTTATATTTCCTTAGCTCTGAATTTTATCTGTTTCTTGGTTGTTGTTTTGTGGCTTTGAAGATCAGACCCAGGGCTTCACTCTTGCTAAATGTACACCTCTTACCCATAATTCCAAAGTCAGTAAGGAACAAGGTGTCGTAAAAATGCAATATAGAGTATATATATATTTATATATTGCATAGTATATATGCGTGTTTATATATACACTCATATCTATATATGAGAATCTACAACCAATTTTTGATGCTATTTATCAAAAATCCTAAGCACATGGTGTTGGAGAGATGGCTCAGTGGTTAAGATCACTTGTTGCTTTTCCAGAGGACCCAGGATCAATTTCCAGCAGCTCACAGCCACTTGTAACTCCAGTCCTAGGGCATCTGATGTTCTCTTTTGGCCTTTGCAAGGACTGCATGCATGTGGTACACAGACATTTCTGTAGGCAAATACACCTATAAAATAAAATAAAATAAAATACACATAAAAATAAATAATAAAATTTAAAAAATAAATCCTAAATGTATTCAAGTATGATAACTCATACCTGTAATCCCAGCACTAGGGAGACTGAGATTGGAGTATTGCTGTGGCTTTAAGGCCAGCAAAGATGATGTACTTAGTTCAAGGATAGCCTGAGTTACATAGTAAAATCTAGTCTCAACAAACCAAACCAAACAAAACAAAAACAACAAAAACTCCAAACAAACCAAACCAAATCAAACCAAAAATCCTAGGCTTGTCCCTTTCCTGTATCATACATCCAATCACTTAAAAGTAGCATTCACTTAATTCTATAACCTGTCTTGAAGAATACCATTCCATCAATTTTTAGTGCTACACCTTTAGTTCAGGCCTTTGTCCTCCTTTTTTCTCTTCAAAATATCTTTAGATTTATTGTAGTAATGTTCTGCCTGCACAGATTTCGTGCTTACTGCATGTGTGCCTGGCCCCTGTGAAGGTCAGAAGAGGCCATAAGATCCTTTGGAATTGAAGTTACAGGAGGCTATAGGCCACCATATGGGTGCTAGGAATTGAATTAAGACCTCTGTAAGAACAGCCAGTGTTCTTAACCAGTGAGCCATCTCTCTAGCACCCTGCCCCTTCATCTTCTCTTAACTGGACTGCTGGAATAGTGTCCTGGGCACACAATCTTATTTTAAACCATTTTCCTTTTTAAATTGTTTAGATTTATTTATTTCATGTATATGAATGTTTTGCCTGCACGTATGTATGTGCACCAACATGTGGTACTGGTCCCCATAGAAGTCAGAACACAGAATAGTCTCCTGAACGCACATTCCCATTATGATCTCTGTTTTCTCTTTGAAACATAGTTTTCATATTTATTAATTTTTGGTCACATGTATAAATCTTTTGCCAGCATGTATGTATGACCACGAACATGTGTGCCTGGTGCCTCCAGAAGTCAGACCAAGTCATCAGATTCCCTGAAATTGAAGTAACAGTTTTGAGACACCATATGCTAGGAATAGAACCTAGGCCCTCTGTAAGAGCAGCAAGTGCTCTAAAGTGTTGAGCTATATCTCTACCCCCTATTCTCTTTTTCATCACTATTTCTTCTCACTACAAATTTAATTCTATTTGAAGAAAAAAATATCCTAATAGCACAGGTGCTGCCAGTCTTTTTTATGCCTGTCATATGAGAAAAATCATCCATTCCTTTTCAGCTACCTTCTAAGGAATTGATGTCAGGTCACCCCATGAGGACATAGATTTTTGTAATAAGGCATTATTGATATTAACTCAAAGATATGATTTGAGAATTGGATAAAATGGCACAGACTAGTAATCCCAGCACCTAGGAGGATTCTTTAGGTTCAACGCAAGACTGATATATTAAGGCCCCATATCTATGTGTACAAAGCAAGCTGTTTCTGTTAAACTGTATATTTTATAAATAAAGATATTGTTACTTTGAAAAAAAAAAAAAAAGATCTCGCCAGGCAGTGGTGGCACACGCCTTTAATCCCAGCACTTGGGAGGCAGAGGCAGGCAGATTTCTGAGTTCGAGGCCAGCCTGGTCTACAGAGTGAGTTCCAGGACAGCCAGGGCTATACAGAGAAACTCTGTCTTTAAAAAACAAAAGAAAACAAAACAAAACAAAACAAAACAAAACAAAACAAAACAAAACAAAACAAAACAAGACCAAACAAACAGAAAAAAAAGAAAAAAAAAGATTTCATCACACACACACAACACACACACACACACACACACACACACACACACACACACACACACAAATAATTTGGTATCTGAATGGGAACTATTAATACATACTGTCACCTAGCTCACTTAAGATATAACATTTAATATTTCACAATAATTTTTGAATTTCTAAAACACATAAACTGATATTATAGCACAACAGTATATTATCAATAAATTTGTCTTGCTAATTATTAATGTGAGTTCTTAGCAGTTTATGGAATCAACTTAAAAGATGTTTTAAGTTTAGAAAAAAGATTTATTTGTTTTGTTTTATGTATGACTGCCTTGCCTGCATTTATATAAGTGCATTGTGTACATCCCGATCTCCTTGGGGGCCTGAAGATGGTGGAAGTTCCATTGGAACTGAAGTTACAAACTGTTATAAGCCACTGTGTCCGTGCTGAGAACTGAACCCTGATCTTCCATAAGAGCAGCAAGCACTTTTAACGACTTAGCAATATCTAATGCCTCCCTCACTCGTTTAAATTTTTATATACCTACAAAAGTACTGGGTTAGTTCTTTTTTTAACATTTTAACTTTTTAAATGTGGTACATTTATACAATGGAGTACTACTCAGCTATTAGAAACAATGAATTTATGAAATTTTTGGGCAAATGGATGTATCTGGAGGATATCATCCTGAGTGAGGTAACCCAATCACAAAAGAAGTCACTTGATATGCACTCACTGATAAGTGGATCTTAGCCCAGAAACCTAGAATACCCAAGATACAACTTCCAAAACACAAGAAAATCAAGAAGGAAGACCAACTCGTTGATACTTCATTCCTTCCTAGAATAGGGAATAAAATATCCATGGAAGGAGTTGCAGAGACAAAGTTTAGAGCTAAGAAGAAAGGATGGACCATCCAGAGACTGCCCCACCCGGGGGTCCGTCCCATAATCAGCCACCAAATGCAGACACTATTGTATATGCCAGCAAGATTTTGCTGACAGGACCCTGATATAGCTGTCTCCTGTGAGACTATGCCTGTGCCTGGCAAATACAGAAGTGGATGCTCACAGTCAGCTTTTGGATGGAATACAAGGTCCCCAATGGAGGAGCTAGAGAAAGTACCCAAGGAGCTGAAGGGGTCTGCAACCCTATAGGAGGAACAACAATATGAACTAACCAGTATCCCCGGAGCTCCTGTCTCTAGCTGCATATGTATCAGAAGATGGCCTAGTCGGCCATCATTGGGAAGAGAGGCCCATTGGTCTTGCAAACTTTATATGCCTCAGTACAGGGGAAAGCCAGGGCCAAGAAGTGGGAGTGGGTGGGTAGGGGAGCAGGGTGTGGGGAGGGTATAGGGGACTTTTGATATAGCATTTGAAATGTAAATGAAGAAAATATCCAATAAAAAACATTTTAACTTGTTGATGGTGGTGGTGCTGGTGATGATGATGTAGGTTACCACTCTAGAGGTGATGGGGCCTGGGAGAGTAGAGCCTAAAAATAAGGTGGACTAAAGTCTTATAAAATAGCCAACTTTATTCATAGCATCAAACAATATATACTCTGAGTATTAAGAAGAGTCACATGAATAAAGTGTCTAATCACAAGGGCAAGGTGTACAAGATGGGCAAGCAGCATGTGGCAAAATCATGCTTTTCCATCGAGGCAGATAAACAATAGCCCGTGGTAATGAATAATCTGAAGTGTACTCACTCCTATCAGATACACCTGGGAGGAACAAAACTCACATTCCAAGAACAATTCTTGTTGTGAATAAACTGAAGCCACAAAACTCTGGTCTTGTCTTCTTGGAGTGCTCTCACAAGCACTCGGAATTCTGACATGACTCCATTCTTGGACTGTGTTACAACTATTTCCATCATCGTCGTCATCATTGTCATCATCATCATGATGAGCATTCCAGGGCATGTATACCACATATCACAACATATATGGATCAGAGGAAACTTTTGGAAACTGGTTCTTCTTTCTCTCATGGGTTCCAGGGCGAGAACTGACCTCACCTGGCTTGGCAGGAAGAACCTTTATCCACTGAATCATCCGGCCAACCCTAAACTAGTTAGTTCTCGATCTTCAAGAGTTCCAAAGGATACATTTTCCCCTTTAACTTTGATGTATGTTTTCTTTTGTTATTTCTGTAATTATCTTAATGGCACTGATTTTATGTTTGGTCAGACGTGTGTTTATCCCACCCCTTGCCCCAAGTAGACTGCAAACCCACTAAAGTCAATTTCCATTGAATCCCTGTAGTAATCAGATAACATTGTGGAATCTTTTTCTATATTTCAATGCCGGGTTCCTAGGACCCTCCAGCTTTCACTAACTGTAAAGAAAAAGAAAAAAAGTTTGAATAACCAACAGAGACATATGAAAGTACTCTACAAATATACCATCATTGCTACCATTTAAAGAAATCTAAAGGACATTTTAAGGAAGATACGTAATGGAAAAATTTAGTTTGAGGACTAGTACTTTAAATAATTTCTTAGAAGTTGTGGGAAAAAATAAAAATACATTGCAGCCATTTTCTTTCCATATGTAAAAATTTTCCCTGTACTGGGAAGATAGTTCAACAGGTAAAGTCACTTGTTTTTAAGCCTGATGATTTGAGTTCTATCCTCTATCCACATGGTAGGAGAGAACTGAGTCCTCTGGGTTGTACTTTGACCATAATCCTTCTACCATGGCATGTGCTTGTACATGGGCACACATACATATAAATAAGTGTGAATTTTTTCATTCTGATGAAAATGACTCAGAGCTAATGTACAATATTCAGCTATTGATATATTATTAAGTGGTTAAGCTGTTTTATACACAGACACACAGACAGACAGACAGACATACACACACACACACACTATTTTTCAGTGGTAGGAGAAGGACACAGGACCTCATACATGCTAGGCAGGTGCTCTACTACTGATCTGAGCTGAACCTGTAATCTATCCAGTTCCTCTTTCATTGATGTCTGACTCTCTGTGGAATTCCTAACATATGCAGCCTATTCAAAACCTGCCACCAAGAGACCTCCATCAAAGACTGCTTTTTCTCCCACTGAAACCTACAAAAATCAATATTCACTATTTTTCTCAGTGTCTGCTATGTAAAAACATGAACCAAGATATGCCATTTTCTTAAAACATGTCTGAAACATAATCGTATTTTAACATTTGTACCCAAAGAAGAATAGCAAATATTGTAATGTTTCATCATATCTTAGGCTGTGGTTATGGATTTATCTTGATTTTTTTTCATTTACTTGCTTTGGAGGGAGTAGCGGTGGACTTTCCAGACCAAGTCACAGGATGTATCCCAGGATGGCCTTAAGTTCACTAGAGTTCAGGGTCTCCTTCGATTCACGGTGAACCCATCTCAGTCTCCTGATAAGTGGCTTTCCTACTTCACAAAACAAGACAAGAAGCTGAAAGAGGGAGGCCTCAGATAGTTGGAAATCTCATTTTTCTTTACACAAAAATTTAAATTGAAAAGTTTAAGTGATGATACTTGAATTTATTGTTATTTAGTGGTGTTGTATTTTAAAACAGTGTCTAACGTTGTAGACCAAGCCTTGATCCCTGTTTTAGCCTCTCTGGAACAACTGGGATTATTCATTGTGCACCGCTTGGCCCTTTAAGGTTTTTTGTTTTTTGTTTTGTTTTGTTTTGTTTTTTGTTTTTGAAGCATCCTTCTTCTTGCCCATAGTAGACTTGCTTATAAGGAGTCACACCTGTGAAGCAGGGCCTTTTCAATTACACAGCGTTCCCCAGGCCTCAAAGGCCTCTCAGAGTCATTGTGTGAGTTTGACCCATACTCTCCTCCTGCTCAGTAGTATCCATGTTTTTTACAAAAGAGTTAGCAAATGCCCCTAAGTGTTTAAATTACTCACCTAGAAAGGGTCTAGTGACTAGCCTCTAAGGGGCAAATTTGACCTGGTCTCTGCTTTGCACCTCGATGCAATATGCTATCCAAAGCAGCTATACTTGCTGCAGATTAAGAAGGCTACTTCAGATAGAACATGAATCGTAAAGATATTCATCCTAAAGGAAAAAAAAATAACTCATGTCATCATCTGTAGTATATGAATATTACATTTCCTTATCTGTTTCAATTTAAAATGACTTCCTTGTTCATGTAATTGACTGGCAAATCCTTTGTTTACTTTACCCAATCTCAAGAACCAAGTAAGAAGTATTAATAATGCCTAGGTTGTCATTTAACATTTTTTATGAAATTCGAGAATTTCAGCAAAGGGTAATTTAGGAAGGCATGTATGTAGAACTTTGCATTTTAATTAAGAAGACTCGGAATGAAATGAGCCAGTGACAGTAACAGATGACTGCTTCTAAAAGCTGTATTACTATTTGATGTGTGTTCAGGATTTTCTTGTGGATAATAAGTTGTAAGACTTGTTTCAAGAACAGTGACAGTCCTAAAACAATTAGAGAAGACAAAGCTGCTCTTTTAAAATTATCTGCTCATAAATAAAACTGGGTTGTGAATTATTTCCAGAAAAGCAATTGACAAAGTATAAGTACATCACTCTAAAAACTAAAGCTGTCTCAATTTTTTGAATGCTCAAACCAAACCTCTCCTCTTCCTCAATGATGATTTCCTCTGACAAATAAATACTCACAAAGTATAAAATATAGACTTTGTGTACTTCCTAAGGCCAACACATACTGTTTACACTGAAATTTAATATTTCTCATCTCAAATACACTAAATAAGAACATAATTTAAAAGTAATTCTCTCTTGTAGCAGGCTGCTCATTAATCATTCTTTAGATAATTCTGGCACTGTGAATTTTCAGTTAGGAAGAAAAAAAACCTTATGATTTCTGGATTGATCAGAAGATCTGAGCACATTTGTGGAGAAAACAGTCAATTGTGTTAAAGCAGAATTGTCTGTAACCCCAATTGTGAAGCCAAGAAGGAAAAAATAATCAACTTTTCCCCATTTTCACTGATAATTCTTCTTCACTGGGTAGATCAAAGGGTTAATTTGTGATTTGAGAAAAGACTATGACTTCCCCTATTTTTTTCTAAAGTGTGGTTGTGTGTGGGAGGAAGGTAGAGCGGCCCCAGAATGAATTCACTAATTGGGGTTTTCACCTGCTGTGCGTCTAATCGAATACAAAACCTTATTTGTAGCTGAAGAGGAAGAGAGATTATGCAGAGTGTCAGAATTTCTGCCTAGTTTTGAAATTCCTGTTATTTGGCACAATCCGGTTGGGAAAGGCAGACAAAATAGTTACAGCTCTGAGCTGTTAAGGTGGACCAGGAATTTTGCAGCAGATGTAGTTGCACCACCTTAACCCGTTCTCCATTTTTAGCACGAGGTGGTGTAGTTCATAGGAGCCTGGTAGTGCTATATAGCTGGCAGGCTAATAGGCTTGCTGAATTCTTTCCCACTAAGCGACTACCGGCCTGTGAGGTTAATGAAGTGTGCCTTTATTTTAGTGAAGATGCTAAACTTCACATCTTTTTAGATGTTCAGCTTGATATAGGTGGCTCTGTGAAGCTTTAAGAAATCGTATTAAATGAAAACTGCATGCAATTGAAGGAGAGTTCGACTTTATCTGGAACCTGTCTGGTGAAATCTCTGGTGTAGTTGGCAGCTGTCTCAGAAAACTTTTCCTGGCCTGGCTTATCCTGCTTCCCTGCAAAAGAAGAGCATGGCAAAAATAAGCTTTGGTGGGAGTTTGATGTGCTCTGGGTCTGAAAGCTCTGCTTTCAGACTTGGTTGTTGATGGTTTAACAATGATCTAGAGGCATTATTATATGTATTTTAATTAGTATGCCATCACATTTGCCCTAAGTGGCAGTGATTCACAGTTATGGTAAGCATTTGTTAGAAGTCTGATTCATGGTCCATGGCTAGAGCTCTCACTATGCAAAGAGAAGCATACAGATATTATATGCTTACTGGGTATCCAGGTGCATATTTACTATAAAATATGCAATCCTTTTTTGAAGTGACAACTATTCTCTGAATGAGTTTTTACAAAGTGGTACAGGTTATATTTAACATTGGCTACAGTAAATAAAACAATTCATATAGAGTCTCTTAGAGCTAGAGAAAAGACGGATCCTAGCTAATGGTGATGTTCCTTAAGGCCACTCCTATACACACATACACTACCACCACCACCACCATTCCCCACCTCCACTCAAATGTCCAATAAATCTATTCCTTGTCATTTTCTTATTCTATTCTGCAGTTTTATACTGCTAATTTTGGAGTAACACTGAAAATCACAAGTAGCCTAGAAAGATTTAAAAAACAAACAAACAAACAAAGGATGTACTTGAAGAAGATTAGAGCAGCCTGGCTTCTGTGCTTGGTCCTTCATACTCTCCATAAAATGGGTATATCCAAGCCTAACAGTCCTACAATACTGCCATTTTGCCATTTCTTCACCCACACCCCTCCCCTGCCTCCTGGCCCTGCTCTCTCCACCCCCTCCCCACTTACTCACCATTTCTAATCTGTAACTCTTGTTTTTTATTGGATATTTTCTTTATTTACATTTCAAATGTGAAAACACTTTTCTGGTTTTCTCACCTCCTGAAAAGCCCCACCCCATCCCTCCTCCCCCTGCTTCTTTGAGGGTATTCCCCCACCCAGCTACCCACTCCCACCTCCCCCACCTCCCCCACTCTTGATTCCTCTACATTGGGGCATCTCTCCAGCCTTCATAGGACCAAGGACCTTTCCTCCCATTGATGCCTGACAAGGCTATCCTCTGCTACATATGCAGCTGGAACCATGTGTACTCCTTGGTTGATGGCTTAGTCCCTGGGAGCTCTGGGGGATCTGGTTGGTTGATATTGTTGTTCTTCCTATGGGGTTGCAAACCCCTTCAAGTCCTTCAGTCCTTTCTCTAGCTCCTCTATTAGGGACCCCACACTCAGTCCAATTACTGTCTGTGAGCAGCCGCCTCTGTATTTGTAAGGCTCTGGCAGGGCCTTTCAGGAGACAACCATACCAGGCTCCTTTCAGCATTCACTGGTTACTCTAGTCCAAACTACTATCCTTCTAGCTCCGGATTAAGAGGACCAACAGCTGCCTCCTAGGCACCTTCAGTGTTTACACCACGAAACTATCTTTACCTTGTCACATTCAACATTTTAGTCATCATTTGTCCTCTTACCCTTTATCCTTTTGTGACATTTCTTGCTTTGTAAATGTTAATCATTCAGTTCAGAAATCCACCCTGGGATTATAGTCCTGTGGTCATTTGAAAGAGAATGTCCCCATAGGCTCATATATTTGAATGCTTAGTTATTAGGGAGTGGCTCTATTTGAGAAGGAATAGAACAATTAGGACGGGCGGTCTTGTTGGAAAAAATTTGTCCCTAGGCTTGGGCTTTGAGGTTTCAAAAGCCAGAGTCTGGACCAGCAGATTAGGATGTAGCTCTCACAGACTTCTCCAGCACATTTCTGCCTGTGTTCCAACATGCCCGTCTGCTTCTGCCATGCTGATAATGGACTAAACTTCTGAAACAGTAAAAAAGGCCCCCATGAAATAGTTTCTGTGATAAAAGTTACCTTGGTTGTATCTCTTCACAGCAATAGAACACAGGGAAGGCTTTATCCTTGGTTGTAGGCTAGATTCTCCTGGAGAGCCTGGCAAATCCCAATGCCATGGACCAATTCAATTAGAAAATAAGAATATGTGCATTGGGTGCAGGGTGTGGGATGATAGAACATTGTAACATTCCCCATTTGATGCTAGTGAACTTAGGACCAGCATCTTCCTTCTTTGCTGTCAATGTATACATCTAATTCGTCAGGGATCCCTTAATGTCTACTCTATATTACCATTTCTTACTTCTGCCACTATCATTGTTCAGACCCTTGTTATATTGCAGTAAGCTTGCACTGGCTACTCTATTCCCAGGCTGTCTTCTGATCCAGCCATCACCCCATTTACTCTAGAGACTTTTCTAAAGACAAATCTGATAAAGCCATATTTGTAGCTATAATTCATTTTTCTGAAGGTCCCACACACCTTTCAGGTATCAACACAGATGAACTCTAGGTTTTCACAGTAGTCCTTTCTTGTTTTTTTCTATAACCTCTGTGTTGACATTCCCTCCTGAAGGCAAATAGACCACCAAAGCTGTTCAAAAGAAAAAAAGGTTTTGTTTTTTGGGCACCTATTCATATTATCATTTTGATGTGATTTCTTGTGGGCCTAATAGGAGCTTTATACAAATACTTGTCCAGTGACTGTTTAGTCTGCTTTTCCACCCCAAGGAGTATAACTGGGTTTGCTGTCTTCCTGCTGTCCCCTTTCAGTGTCTAATCTATATTGCTCTAGAAGGTGGCTTAAGTTGGAAAGGACTCTTTTTGGTCAGTATTCAAGGAGACACTTGAATAGTGGAACTTGAAGACAGTATGAGGAAAAATATCTATTTCAAAGATTTGGCGAAGGAAGGTGCAAAACCAGGAACAGCAAAACTGCAAAAATGTACAAAGGGAAAGGAATGGTCTGGGGGTACCCGCAGAGTGCTGGGCCTGAAGGGAAAGATTGTAAGGCTTGTGACCACAAGTCAAAGAACTGAGGTCCAGCCAGGCCTGGGGTCAGCAGGAGGGAGCTTGAGAAATAAATACCTAGCTATCACTTGCTTTCTTCCTTTTCATCTTCTTCCATAGACCTTTCTTTCATCACTGCCTCCCATTGGTTGAAAGTGAAAGAAAATCAAAGGGCAAGAAAGCCTGATTCTACAGAAGTTCAGCATCCTAGGGGTGCAGAACAGACTGGAGCTCACTCAATAGGCATGGGAAGGAGAAAGGAGGGCGCCAGGCAGCCCAGTCTCTTAGGGTAGAGAACTAGTTTTTCCGAAGGTGCTAGCAAAGTTTAAGTGATTCAAAGACTAATGTTTTAGCTACAGGAAAGTTCAGCAAATCACCTTCTTGACCCCTTCATGTGTCATTCCATTTTCACTGCTATTTCTACCAACTTGCTTCCCCTTTGCTCCCATCTATCAATAAGCTTGCTTTGAGCACGCTAAAGAAAACAGACTTTAAAAAAAAATGAGGCTCTCTCTGTGATAGTGCAGCAGAGTAGCTAAATGTACAACTTGTAGAAACAAGTCCCAGCTCTTTTTTTGTTTGTTTGTTCATTTGTTTGTTTTTTTCGAGCCAGGGTTTCTCTGTATAGCCCTGGCTGTCCTGGAACTCCCTTTGTAGACCAGGCTGGCCTCGAACTCAGAAATCCACCTGCCTCTGCCTCCCCAGTGCTAGGATTAAAGGTGTGTGCCACCACGCCTGGCTAGTTCCAGCTCTTAAGCCACCATGTTCTAGTTATGAAGGTGGGACAGAGAGCTTGCCCAAGGTAGGGTCTGCAGTCCAGTTTTCCAGATCTGTTCCTGGTCTGTGGTTCCAAGGAAAACAGAACAACAGCAATAATCGGGATAAAAATGGATGAAAGTTGTGACACAGATTAGTGCATTTTATAGGTGCCATTCCCTGCACCACTTCAAATCAAGAATAGTATGAAATAGCTACTATAAATAAACAGTATAGATGATATCACTAATGAAGGTAAGGCAACTCTGGGCTTTTAGAAGTGATATTCCCTTACTAAGCAAAAGTCTTAATATGGCTGAAATCAACAATAAAGTAGTCAGTGTGATACCCACGTCATCCCTTAATACTTTCAGTATTTTCTAAAATAATACCAAGATTTTGGAACAACTGTTTAAGTGCCTATAACTCCAGTCTAAAAAAGAACTTACTGCTATATTTTTGAGGATTGCCATCTGTCAAATTAAAAAAAAAAAAAGTCTGAATAGCGATTCTATGTTTTCCACTCTTTGTCTTTTCCCTGACAAATCATTCTTAGGAGTTCTCTAATTGGGCAGTGGGAAAATAGACTCCTGCATTTATAGTTCAGAGAAACAGAAGTCCCGAATCTTGAGCAGTTCACTTAACTGCAAAACTCTCAACCAACCGACAGAAAACAAAGAGAAGCGAATGATAGCCAACCTCAGCACACAGGCCTTGCGGATCCTCACTCAATTGATTTCTAATAGTTACAAGTGTCCACGCTGTGAGGGCTGTACCTTCTCCTTGAAGTAAACAATATTTAAGTGATGTCCAGCATCGGTGCGATGATTACTCTAACTGATTTACTTTAGAAGCACTGCTTTCTCATCAAAGGCCACTAATGCCTGCACTCTAGAGAGAGGCAGACTTGGAATCTACTTTTAGGCCTACGGACATCCTCGCCCAAAAATAAGTCTGAGTGTGTCCTCCTTAGACCGCACTAGCAGCTGCCTCTTCAGCTCACTAGCTCAGAACTGCTAAAGCATTACAAGCACCAGACTGAGTCGCTGAAGAGAAATGCCAAAAAATGACATCTTTGCTTTAAAATAGCAACGCAAGGCTTACCTACAGGCACATATCTTTAGTGGTAACGTTTGCATTTTTATTTGGTTTGTCAAAAGTAATGAAGAAGCCGCCAAGTCCCCTTTTACTTTCTCCATTTCTGCCTCTTTGTTGTGCCGTACCATACCAATAAATGGAAATTGATGTTTGCAGGTCCTTTAGGCTTAAACAATCTAAGCAATAAATGTAGAGGGGAGAAAAGATGATATTTAAAAACATAAAAGGAAAACACGTAAAACGTAGACTTAAGGGGATGAACCCTCCAGAAGAGATTGAAAGATAAAAAAGAAAAAGACTAGCTCCTTGGATTCTAATCTATGAAGTAGAGAGTGTGGGCAATTCTTGTGCTAATAGAGTTTTCCTTTCAACGGGAATATCTCCAAGTTCAAAACAGTTGCATTTAGTAGAATTCTACCTTCCTATGACAGCTTCTGATATGAGTCACGCTAGGCCCTCAAGGCCTACTTACTTTTCAAATCCAGTGCTATACTGGAAAGAGAGATCCTTCCAGATTTTTTCTAACACTTCAAGATAAAAACACCAGTGCTGCTAGGCTCTGAGTCTTTATCTGCGCCTCTCCAACTTTAATGTGTTCAGGTTTTGATTTGGTACATTCAGGTTGAGGCTCTTGGGGGTGCGTGGGGGGGACTTTCTAAGAAGTCTTCTGGTGATGGTGAAACTGTTAGTTCTAGGACATTTTAAGAATCAGTGCTATAATATCAAAGGTTGTTTCTTAAGAATCCAGGGTAGCCGGGTATTGTGGTGTACACCTTTAATCCTAGCAATGGGGAGGAAGAAACAGGTGGATATCTGTGAGTTCAAGACCAGCCTGGTCTGATCTACTTAGTGAGTTCTAGGACAGTCAGAGCTATGTGAGAGACCCTGTCTCAAAAAATAAATAAATAAAGATTCATAGACTCAGGATAAGTTTGATTTTTTTTCCTGTCCTACTTCTTTAATTTTCAGTTGAGGAAGACAAGGGTGTAGAAGGGAGGTGAATACTTCTCATGTGATTATTTTTTCCTTTCATTTTCTAAAAAGAAAACGCCAAGCCCACACACTAATTATCTACGATGAGGTCATTTGCACCTAGGTCATTTATTTAGGCAACAAGTAGCCTTGCCAGAAGATTTTTAAGGGGATGTTGGCAAGAGGGGATGTGGCTTCCAGGTTCTTGGGTCTAGCTTCAACTCCTTTCGATCTTTCTTTATGTCACCACCCACCCCCCATTTCTGTTCTGCTTTGAAAGGGCTCACTGCCCTGTCCCTGGCTATCCAGGTTCCCAGGTCCTTAGGTGGGGGAGGAGCCCTTCCCAGCCCCGCCCCGTCTGCACGCAGCTCCCCCTCCCTGTCCCGCCCGCCCGCCAGCCCGCCAGCCAGCGGCGGCTCCTCCGCAGTGCTTTCGGCTGCGAGCCTGGGCGGCGGCGCTTGACTTTCGGGGAGCCCCGTGGCTTGGGCAAGCTTACTCCTCCGCTCTAAGCGTCCGCCCCTCACTGCCTGTGAAACCCTTACAACCATGAGGGAACACCTCAAAGGGTAAGTGGATCGCAGCCCTGGACCCCCTCTTATCCCCGCAATTCGTGCACTTGTGGCACGAGCAGCTGCCAGGGGAAGGCAAAACTTGGACCAGAAGCAGTGCTAGCTGGTGGCGGCTGGTATCAGCTAGACCGGGGCTTCCGGGCAGGTCTCCCCGCCTGTCCTGGGAGCCTCTGCAGGTGCGTCCCTGGGGCTTCCACCCCGGCGCCAGTGCTTGCCAGCCAGCTCCTTCCTGGCTGCTGGGACGGCTCGGAGAGCTAAAGCGGATTTCTCGCTTTGCCCAGAGAGGGACAGCTGGTTTCCTCCTGCGGGGATCGGGCCCGGGGAGCTTTTTGCTCCTTTGTGGGGCTCCCAGTTTGGACAGGAACCAGGCGGACTGTTCCCCGAAACCGTCATTGGACCTGGCAGGAAAAAGGGGCGCACGCACGCGGTTCTACCTTGCATTGCACTGCTAAGTGCCAAAAGGTCAACTTTCTGCCTGATTTCTTCCGAGGATTCCAACTGACATTTCCCTCCCTGTGTTTTCTCCTGTGCTTATTCCATGCTGCAGGACTTGGAGAAATAGAGAAAACACGGGCAATTAAAGCCTAGAAAGTCAAGGAATTGACTGAGAAAAGAAAGGGGGGCTTAAGGGTTTGAGATTTTCTATGTACTGTTATTATTTGTAGTATTATTATTAATGTGCTTATTGGGTTTTTGAGGTTCAGTGTGGAGTCATTTCAGAGTGCGTTCTCTGTTCTCCGGGTGTCTGCTAAGTCCTTAAGCAAAGTTTGTGATTCTTAATCTGATCACAATGGAAAGGGCAAGACACTGCTTATCTCACTTAAATGTGAAGTTAAGTTTGAAACTTAAATTGAATGGGGTTAATTGTCCAAGGGAGCCATAGTATTAATTATAAAACACTTTAATCCCAAGTGTGTGTGTGTGTGGGGGGGGGATCCATCTTCTGGTTTAAGTCAAAGTAAAGTCTTTAAGTGAAATCAACATTCTTTCTTTAGCAAATGTTCTTCCTGGTTCCTGAGTTAACTCTCCCTGTCTGTCCTTGCCAACCCATCATTGTGTGTGTGTGTGTGTGTGTGTGTGTGTGTGTGTGTGTGTGCCTAGATAATTTTATTTCCTCGTTCCAAACCTGGGGAGGATACCCTTGCTCTTAAAGAAGTGAGAGGGGCAAAGGAAACAACATGGCTATATGAAAGGTTTCTGACCCTTGAGCAGTGTGGAATTGCTTTCAGTCGTCAGTGTTTGATCATGCATTGGACATGACCCTGAAATGAAATTGCCTTGGCCAAAGTTGAGGGTGGGTGGGAGGTAAGCCTTGAAAAACAAATAGAGCTGGGAGGACAAGTAACAGCTGGAACAGCCACCAAGGCCATCATCTTTGCCCCGAGTTCACCCAAACAGAATGAAATGTTAACTGTCTCTGAGAGCGAGACATGGGAACAAAAATCAGACTGCTGGGGCTTAGATTGACACATAGCCACTGAAGTCCCTTCCCCACAGTAGCAGAAACTTCTAAATCTGTTTTCCCATCCCCACCCTGCCAGTGTTCCAGCAGTACTAGCCAAGTTCAACAATTCAGCATGCAAATGCCAAGGCTCCTCTAGAAAGTGTCTGATCCCCAGATTAAATGGAAATCTGTATGTGTGTGTGTGAATGTGTTTGTTTGTGTGTGTGTGTGTATGTGTGTGTTCCAGATCATATATGAAACTAGACCCTAATCCCAAGTAAAACGCCAGAGAAGGCTACTTTTTTTTTTAATATTGGTGCATAGTGATTAGTTCAGCCCTGGGAAATAGTGGAAAGAATATATATTTTCAGTACCAAATAACAGTGGTTGCAAAAGAAATCTTCCTTTAATTAGGCAACTGCCATTTCCTCAGTGAATGCTTTAGATATTTGCTACTTTTATGTGCCTAATGTTTGTTTTTAAGAAACTACAAAAGCAATTCCAATAAGTCTGATTATTCTAGCACTGACAGCAGGAACAGCTCTGAGGCAGTTATAATAACCTTGCACACTACTTGAAACTAAAAAAGGTGAAAAGAAATTTAAATTCTGCGGTAGGAAATTAGGTCAACCCCATGCTCAGTATAGTAATGCTTTCATTTCTGATTATTGACAAGTAGGTGTTGTCAGGATCTTTGTCACAGCCAGTGATTTACTATTTTAATTTATATCATGGTAACAAATAACAAGAAAAGAGAGATTATTTGTGGTTTGCACACATAAAGGAGCGGGGTGGACCTCAGTTAGAAGATTACTCAGAGAGGTATAGCTGATGCCAGCCTTTGGAATCTGCGGGGCCTGAATCAATAGCATGTTTAAAAGATTTGAAGGTTTTTCAGGAATGTCTGTGGAGTCAGTGTTAATGTATGTAAAGACTTGTGGTCTATATTGAACATCATTGTTCTCAGGAAGGCTGAACAAAGATGTACCCAGAACTATGTAGAAAGTGTGTTTCCTGATGTGTAAAGTGCACACCCTGTTTTTCTGTAGTAGCTGTACATATTCAAGTAGGTGAAAATTTTCAGTTTTTTTTTTTTTCTTTTTGGAGACAGTCACAGAGTAACAAATGCGATTGTAAAATCCAAACTGATCACGTCTCTCTCCCCTCCAATCAGTGTGCCCTTCAAGAGAGAATATAGATAGCTGTGAGCTAGGTACATTTGTGCTTCTCACTGTCTTCCTGCCTTTTGAGAGAAGAGGTTTAGTGTGCTTCTGTGGGGCTTTCATTTCACTCCAGGTACAAAATTCCCACATGGAGTGAAGTGGACTATTTGGTCCTTATCCTCCAATTTGATGTTCATTCGACTGTGTTGCCAAGCATCTTAGTGTTAAATGATGAAAAGATGATCTTTCTGATTTCGAGAATCAGGCACACCCTTTATTCTTCTCTTCTTTCCAATTCCTTCTGTTAGTGCTGCTTTGCAGGGAAGTGAAGCTAAGACTGCTAAGATGAAATCTAAGTCTGCTTTTCTGGCTACTTTGTATTGCTTGAAAGGGAAAGGGAAAGGTGTGTGTGTGTGTGTGTGTGTGTGTGTGTGTGTGTGTGTGTGTGTGTAAGAGGATGAAGATAAAAGAAGGTTGATTCAGGGAATTATTTGAGTAGTTCTTTTACCCATTTTATTCAAATACCCTCGAATCCTAGATAATTGGGAGAATAACCCATATCAAACAAATCAGGGAAAAGGGTGCAATGGGGGCTAGCAGTTTCTTCTGTTATCTCACAGTGGAAATGCCGATTTGTTGAGGACCGATGAATTAAAATATATTTCCAATACCTATGTCATAATTTTTAATCTGCTCAATAACTGCTATTAAAAGGCAAGAAATGTCAGTATGTTGATAAACACGAGCTTTCTCTCTGTGTTCTGTTATGTCTTTTGGACATGGGGCATCAAGTTCCTGGTGGCTTTCTGTGGAATTCTGCTGGAAATTGTATGCACATTTCTCATTCCTTTTAGAATTCCATTTTAAGTTTATTTCATTGCTCTGATTCTCTTATTTGAATCAGTTTCAGATGGATGCTTTTCAGAGTGGTTGTGTGTCCCTGCTGCTTGGCCAGGTTTATCAGCTTAGCCAAACAGTTTCCTGCAGATCCATTAAGATGTTATAGTCGATGCAATGTCCTGGAGATAGGATGTTGCTATTGAACTGTGTGTCTAGTAAGGGTCATATGGGTGGACATGTCCATCTTTTCCCTTTTTCTCTTGCTGGTGCTCACATCTAGATGGGCTTTGGAAAGGGAGGAAGCTGGAATTCAGGACGAAGCCCTTGTCTATGGAACTGGAAGGCACAGTCACTTTTTGAGCTACAAATCACTCAATAACAAGCACCACTTTTTCCATGAAGCTGCAAGCTGCAGCCTCCTTTTACTGTGCATATAAAGTACCAGTCCCACCCACCCCTTCTCTACATTATAAACCAGCTTGGTCATGGTCTTTCCCAAACCTTCCTAAAGTGGCTGCTGTCGCTTTCTCTTCTTACTCCCCATGACTTCCACATCATTCTGTGATAGTTGCTCAGCTGATGACCCTGATTGACACTCTTCAAATGTGAATTTTTCTCTGCAGAAAAGCAAAACAGAAATGAACAAATTTGGAAGGGAGTGAGACAGCCATTTACAAGTGAACATTTTCTTGCAAACTGATTTCAGTAGCCTTCCCAGCTCAATTACTGAGCTGTAAATATCACAGGGAGGATGGTCTTTAAGGTGGTGCCGTTTTGCCAATTTTCATATGTCTCTGATATTTGTGATTATATTTATCAAACTCCTTGAAATGTTTCACCCTTTTGACTTCTTTTTAACCAAATACATGGTGAGTATAGTTTTTGCTCTTTGGGAAGTATCATACTTAAGCTTCCACGTCTATATTATAATGGATGGTAACTTGGGGATCACATGATAGCAAAATGACTATGAATTCAGATGCATCAGTTCTCAATGTCACTTGATCTTTTGTCGTTTTACCAGGTGAGTACACTTGCATCAAATTACACTACCTCTGGGCTGTAAAGACCTAAAATTTAGAACCTATGCTGAGTCCATTTGACATTATTGCTTCCCCAAGTTCCTCTTTTTTGTGTGGGGGGCCTCTGTACTTTCTGGTCTCATTGACATGCCCATATTTAAGCTCTTTCTCCCCTCCCAGGTCCCCACATTTCCCATTAAAAGATTATAAGTAGGTTCAGCATATGAATGCTGAAATATTGTTCCAAGCTGCATTTTATTCTATAAAAGCTCTCCATGTAATCTCTGAAAACAGGAAATATGATGCTATGGTGATTTAGGTAGATGGGCCAAAGTAAGGAAAAGTATATGTAGTTATCTCTCCTGGGTTTGTTCATGTGATTGAATGAGGAACAAAGGTGTTTTGTTCCTTTTGTGGCAGGAGTTAATAGCAGGCCACAACACTTTTAGAAATGGTAAAGTGTGAATATTTCATTCAGGTCTAAGGAAATGTATGAAGAAGTGGGGTGGTGTATAGAATAGTGAGTTTAAAAGACATTCTGACAATACTGGGAGGGAGAAAGATTATGGGATATATTAGTGGGGTTCTGGATATGCCTTAAGCTGCTCTCCAATATGAAATTTGGCTGTGGAAAAGAAAGGATAATGGAACACTGGCCAAGGAAACTCATGAGGAACTAGGTGATTTGTAATTATTGACCCGGCCGCTGAATGACAACTGTCATTTTCCTTTCTCGATGTTTCACTGTATAGAACTGAGGCAATCCTGACCTTTGATTACTGATTATAAAACAAGGTCAATGTCAATTTTGTCTAAAACAGTAGTGATTCAATGTGTGGGCATGAAAAAGAAACAAATTCAAGAACTAATCGTGTTAGTATTGCTTTTCCTTTGGAAAACAAAAGAGCCCTTTTAGCTTGCAAGATAGTCTGAACGACTCTATGTAAGTCCTTAGAAGTAGCAATGGGAAGTAAAATGATTTGTCTTTGCTGTTGATCACTGTAGGTTCTCAAGTCTGTCTTTATCTTTTGTGTTTTAGCCACGAGACCCAAACCACTTGTTGGGACCACCCCAAAATGACAGAGCTCTACCAGTCTTTAGGTAAGGACATGGCTATGTTTCCTTCAGGTTAAATGTCAGCTGACTTGAAGTCTGATTTGTAGTATGCCAGCCATTTGTTGTGTAAATATATCAGGAGACTGCTTCAAGGGTGAGCAGCTGCACTCGTCTCTTTACAGTTGACAGGCAGACAGTCTCATCTGAAAAAAAATAACTTGACAATTTCACTGTTTCTTGAAAATTTAGTATATCCAATGGTCTACATGGTTTTATTTGCCGCACCATAAAGAGAACTGTTCAAGTTTCTTTTGTTGATTTCTTCCTTGTGAAAGCCAAGGAATAACTTTTGCTAAGGCACAGATGTTGTGTAAAATGATTTTCTGCCCCTTTTCCAGTGCCTGGAATGTCAGTGATTTATCTGGTCACAAGTCTGATCACTTAGATGCTTTGTCTACATTGATTTGCGGGTGTTTATAGGAAAGCCGGACGGATTTTCATCCCTTCATAGTTTGGATTTTTTTAAAAAAGTTTTTGTATTACTATTTATTTTGCATGTATGGGTGTTTTTCCCTTAATATATCTCTGTACACCATGTTACTAGACCAGACCAGAAGGGGTCATCTGATCTTCTGAAACTGGAGTTACAGACATTTGTGAGCCACCTTGTGGGTGCTAGAAAATAAAAACAGCATCCTCTGCAAGAGCAGGCAGTGATGTTATATGCTAAACCATCTCTTTAGCCCTAATTTGGGTTGTTTTGGGGATTAATCTGAATTCTCTGATGTGGCTAGCTTTTTAGTTATTGTTTTACTTAAACAATCACACATTCTTTACTTTTATGTCTGAATTTATTTGAAATGATAAACTAATAATCCGTAAGGTATAAAGTTAATGTATACTGTGTACTGTGTATAGTGGTTGGTGCACACCTTTTATTCCAGCACTTGGAAGGCAGATAATCAGGTAACTGAGCTGGAGGCCAACCTGGTCTACACAGCATGTTCTAGGGTAGCTGAGGCAACAGTGAGACCTCTTGTCTTAGTAAACCAATCAAGCAAACAAATAGCCTACAAAGTACACAAATGAAGTGAATGTGATAGAGCCCATGGGAATCAAGAGGGTTTTTACACACGCAAACTCTGTATAGGAAATATGGAATTATATGTGTGTGGCAGGGGCGAATCACATCTATGAATTGTTTGCCATAACTCTCATTGGATGATGAACTGCAGATCTAGATGCATTAAGAAATACAAGATGACTCATTAGCTACAAAATAAAACAATAACACAACCTTTGAGAAAGGATTTTGCTGGGCTTGGTGAAGCACATCATTTAAGCCTAGCACTCGGAAGCAGGCAGATATCTCTGTATTAAAAGCCAGCCTAGTCTACATACTGAGTTCCAAGCCAGCCAGAAATAGTTAATGAGACCCAGTCTCAAAAAAAAGTTTTAAAAAAATTATAAGTGATAATAACTTTTTCCAGAAAGTCTGGAACATGCAAGTAGAAATCATGACAAGAAAAAAACGTCAGCTGTAATTCTACTAGCCAGACATATCCAAAACATTTCAAGTAATATTATGTCATTTCAATGTAGCTGTGTTTAGAAATTAAAAAAAAATACAATTAAGATCAGCTAATCTTTAAGCATTACATTTTCAGGCCCATAAATTATCTCAGCTTCTAATTTTGGAGTTTTTGTACTACATGTAGAAAGCCTGAATGTCACATGTAGTTTACACAGCACACTTATAACTCTACTCTAGTTACCATAATCTCTAGTTGTAAAATTGTAATTTACTTGAAAAAAAGTTATAGAATTAACTTATTAGCCTTTTTTTGTAAATACAAAGAACATTTTTTTTCTTTTTTTAAAAGATTTAATTATTTATTATATCTAAGTACACTGCAGCTGTCTTCAGACCCACCAGAAGAGGGTGTCAGATCTCGTTATGGATGTTTGTGAGCCACCATGTGGTTGCTGGGATTTGAACTCTGGACCTTTGGGAGCACAGTCAGTGCTCTTAACCGCTGAGCCATCTCACCATCCCACTTGTTAGCCTTTTAAGGTTTAAAAATCCAGATAAATTTTATAAAAACCAAGTCATGTATTAATTGCTTCTTAGAATTAGCAGTTAGAATTAGGCTAGTTAGTACCTTCAAAATTTCCTTTTAAAAAACAAGTTCATTAGACTGGACATGTGGCTTAGTGGTAGAACACTTCCATATTACCTCTGAAGCCTGTTGTTTGGACCCCATCAAACAAAAGATACACACATGCTTCTATATTTTTAAATGAGTGATTCACTGTTAAGAGTCTACTTCTTATGTAAAAGTAACATTGCGACCATATTTTCATGTGATTATATACTCTTTTCTGTCACTTTTATTCTGCAATGAGACATTACAAACATGATTGGCAAACTAATTATAGACTCACTATATAGATTTTTGTATAGATGTTTTCATTTTTATAAGAACCATATGCACATGTAATAATATTGTAGTGTTTTCTCAGTAGTTTGAATAGTTTTTATTTTATTTTATAATCTGGCATATAGCTTATAACCTTGGACTGATCATTCCACATTTGGAAGGCAATGGCATTTTATAGTTGCGGGGAATTTTACATCATATATATTGTAAAGTTTCTTTTATTAAATCAACTTTATTGAGGTGTGATTTGCATATAATAAAATGCAGCTATATAACTCTGTATTCTATTCTAAATCCCTGAGAAATTCTATTGCTTTCTAGCATACTAACAAACATCCTACAAATGAACTAAGAGTTGACGTTTATTTTTCAGCTTTCAGAGCTAGTATTTCCAAGGTCGTTTTATGATGGTGGTTGTTGTTGCAATAAAGTATTTCTTTGTCTGAATGGTTGCTCAACAAATCTTCTATTTATTGAGGGACTACAGGACTCTGTCCTACCCAAGTCGCATGCTAGCAATTTACCTCCCATGATGGGTGGTATTATTAACACATTTCTCAAAACATTGAATTGAGGTACATAGAGGCAATCATCAGGAGTGCACAAATGCTTGGAGTATATTAACAATTGACCAAGGTGGTAGTGAGTTGTGAGTTCCTTGTTGTCGTTGGTATTACTTCCTCAGTAAAGTCTGTACATGGTATATATATATATATATATATATATATATATATATATATGACATGTGTATTATTATACCTGATATAAATACATACACTTTACATTTATACATGACAATGAATTAATTACATAAATGACAGTTTTGAACAAACAATAGTGTTTCTGAAAATGATACATTAAATTCCTAGGCTGCAGGTTCTCCTTTACCCATGGAATGATCAGTTTCGTTTGTTATGCCTTCAGCTCTTGTGGTGTCTTATATAATTAATGGCAACATTGCTCTTACTCTTTTCATAGATTGTAATGTTCTGCCTTTGAATAGAAGGAGAGCACACTGAAACGAAATCTTTGATTTTTAACTTTTTATTTACTGGGTTTTATTTTTCCTTCTTCAAGAGACATCCCTTTAGTTCCAAGTTGTTGCTTTGAACTGGGTAAAATGTTTCAAAGTCTCCATTCATGAAAGGAAGAGTGGTTGTGTAGTCTGGTGTATCACGGTTTAGACCATGTCTATCTTTCTCTCCTGATAGAGCCTGAACATAGAGTGTGTCTAGGGTGACATACTGAGAATGCTAAAGGCCATCTTTACCCTCCCTGTACTCCCATTCCAAATATCTTCTAGTGTTACATGTTCCGAAATGCACCTAAACTTCTAAGGAAGTTTGCATTTTCTAATTTGTTCATAATCCCCAGCAACCTGTTCAACATGCACCTATGTTCTCTGTGTCACCATTAAAAGAGTTCAGGCATTTCCCTACTTTGGATGTAAGCAGCATGATAGCGGAAGTCAAATACATTTTGTAAGGGCTGGAAACTAGCACATGAGCATTCAACTATGAGAGGCAAAATATTACTTCAGATATTAGTATTAGACACCTCTAGTCAATAGACTTTAGGTATTTCCTTTTGTATTCTTTCCTCTTCATTCTCTTCAATGAACATGTTATTTACACAGTTAGCAAATATGTTTCAGCATTGATGTGTCCATCTCATTCTTTAGTGTCCCTGTAGCTATAATGCCTTAAGCAATGAAAATCCATAATAGAAAACCTGAAGCAGCTATGTATACACATATATACACACATGTTCAGTATAAACTTAGAAATCCCTTACATATTGGTAATTCATGTTTAAACACTCCAATTCTTACAAAATTAGTCAGGTAACTCTAAGCTCAAAAGGATTATATCATATATTTTAGTCTCTAAGTATATTCAGTCACACACATACAAAAGCAGGCTTAAACATTTTCGCAATAAAGGGATGCAGTGCAGCAGGAAAGTGCTTACCTAGCATGCCTGAGGAGCTGTATTCTACCCCCAGTGCATGCGTGTAGGTGCATTTTAGCACATATACACCACACACACACACACACACACACCCCCCACATACACATACACACACACCACACATACCACACACACATACTACACACACCACACACACACACATACACACACACACACCACACACACACACCACACACACACATACACACACACATACATACACACACATAACACACACACACACACACACACACATAAAGATAATCTTTTAAAAAGTAGTTATTTAAATGTTTACAGTAACTATTTGGTAGTCATTAGAACTTTGTAGTTCCAGAAAAATTTTATATAACATTAATAATTTTGTAAATACATACTTCTAGATTTTCACTAGGAAGAAATAAATAACAATTTGGCACTAGATATCTTTTATCTTTTTTTGTATTTCTTTATCTGTACCCACATTAATAATACAGTCATAGTAAAAGTATTAGTGTAGTCATTGAAATATAAAAGAGGAAAATGTCTTATCTGCTTCATTTTTTGAGATGGTATATTCATCCTGGTTCCTTATAAGTAGTTGTATGCTTCATCCATGAAGTGAATTTCATGTTTCTATCAGCATTTTTAGAAATGTAATAGGATGACTGTTATAAAGCTCTGTGTGACTCCCAAACGCATTTACAAATCAGTGGGAGTTCACTGGTAATATACTCGGCAGGTTATTTTGAAATATAATTTCACTGATTTATATGCAGTGCAATTAAATGATTAAAGAGCTGTCCTTTTCTCAAAGTTGGCGTTTCACTTAAGTTTATCATTGAAATTTTAAGAGCCGGGCAGTGGTGGTGCACACCTTTAATCCCAGCACTTGGGAGGCAGAGGCAGGTGGATCTCTGAGTTCGAGGCCAGCCTGGTCTACAAAGTGAGTTCCAGGATAGCCAGGACCACACAGAGAAACCCTGTCTCAAACAAAACAAAACAAAACAAAAAACCCCAAACAAACAAAAAAGAAATTTTAAATTTTAAGAAAGTATTTAAAAAGCTTCCTATTCCCCATAGTACGTCATTATAAATATTTTTATATGGTGGCACACCATAGGACTCTGGAGGCATAGACAGGCCGATTCCGGAGTTTGAGGCCAGCCCCGTCTACAGAGTGAGTTCCCGTCTACAGAGTGAGTTCCAAAAAGGCCAGGGTTACACAGAGAAACTTGTCTCTTAAAAAAATGTGTATCTCAGGGTCGTTTCAGCAAAATCTTGCTGGCATATGCAATAATGTCTGCGTTTGGTGGCTGATTATGAGATGGACCCCCAGGTGGGGCAGTCTCTGGATGGTCCATCCTTTCGTCTTAGCTCCAAACTTTGTCTCTGCAACTCCTTCCATGGATATTTTATTCCCTCTTCTAGGGAGGAATGAAATATCCACGTGTTGGTCTTCCTTCTTCTTGATTTTCTTGTGTTTTGGAAGTTGCATCTTGGGTATTCTAGGTTTCTGGGTATTCTAGGTTTCTGGGCTCACTTATCTCACTTATCAGTGAGTGCATATCAAGTGACTTCTTTTGTGATTGGGTCACCTCACTCAGGATGATATCCTCCAGATACATCCATTTGCCTAAGAATTTCATAAATTCATTGTTTTTAATAGCTGAGTAGTACTCTATTGTGTAAATATACCACATTTTCTGTATCCATTCCTCTGTTGAGTGACATCTAGGTCCCTGATATAATTGTCTCTTGTGAGACTATGCCAGTGCCTGGCAAATACAGAAGTGGATGCTCAAAGTCAGCTATTGGATGGAACACAGGGCCCCCTATGGAGGAGCTAGAGAAAATATCCAAGGAGCTGAAGGGGTCTGCAACCCTATAGGTGGAACAACAATATGAACTAATCAGTACCCCCGGAGCTCATATCTCTAGCTGCATATGTAGCAGAAGATGGCCTAGTTGGCCATCATTGGGAAGAGAGGCCCCTAGCTCTTGCAAACTTTATATGCCCCAGTACAGGTGAACGCCAGGGCCAAGAAGCAGGAGTGAGTGGGTAGGGGACAGGGCGGGGGGAGGGTATAGGGGACTTTTGGGATAGCATTTGAAATGTAAATGACGAAAATATCTGATAACAAAAAAATGTGTATCTTAGTCTACTTTATTTGTGGTACTTCATTTAAAAGTGAATCTTTATGTGTTCCTATATAGTTCCTTTCTAAATTAGTAGTTTTTTACATTAATGATACTATTGATTCTGCAGAATAATAGTATACACACAGAAGACTTGGATAAAAATACAATAGGCAAAGAGAAACACTTCAGAAAGTTAACTGATTATTCCATTTTAGTAAGATGTAGACAGGCTATGGATGTGTTCTGATAGGATTTTCCTTTACTTTTTTTTTACTTCACTGATGTCTTTGTAACTAAGAGTGCTTTTTTTTTCCCTCGCTTTCTTCAAGTTCTATAAGAGTCTAGCATGTCTTATCTGTGGTTCAGGTTTTGAAACCCATGATCCAGCATGCCATTCACTTGAATAAAAAAAAAGTTGTCAGTTTTTAAAACTTAGATTTCCAAGTGTTTTAGGAATTCTTATCCTTACCTTTATGTCCATTACCTCCAAGAAGCTTCAAGCTTTAAAACAAGGCTTCTAGTCTCACATTTAGTTTTTCTACTACCCTAATGCCTCAAACTAGAAAAGAAGTCTAGATCTAGATTCCATCTTGCCCATGCCCCAAGGCTGTTCTTTTACTTTTTCTTGGTTTTAGTTTCCCATACATAATGATAGGCAGGAATCTAAATATTTGTTTTCCCTCTTTTTTTTTTCTTTTGCTTTTTTAGAGACAGGGTTTCTCTGTGTAGCCCTGGCTGTCCTGGAACTCACTCTGTAGACCAGGCTGGCCTCGAACTCAGAAATTCCCTTGTCTCTGCCTCCCAAGTGCTGGGATTAAAGGCGTGCGCCACCACAACCAGCTTTGTTTTTCCTCTTAACTCCTGGCTTGGTCTTGTGGATACAGTTGTCCTACCCCCAACTCCAGTTACTTTGTCATCACTAGCTTAGAAGATAGAGACAATAGGATAATCATATTTATAATAATTATAATTAGATTTGTGTGGTACTATTTAGTGTACAAAAAGTCTTCAGAAATAACGTTGTTTCACCCGTATACATCTGTGAATTAGATGGTCTGGGTACTCTATCATTCTCAATTTCAGATCCCATGCCTTAGCAGCCCTTGAGTGTACTCCTGCTTTTGATTTAGAAAACAATTTTGTAACATCAGAGGATGGTATAACTGTTTCCTCTCTCTATTTGGATTTGGGCAAGCAGAAGCTCAAGGTGATGTGACATATTTGTAATGACATATGGATTAAAGAATCAAGTCTTGAACACATATTTTATGGCTTCTAGCTCACTGTTCTCAAAGGAATATCCATTATGCGTAGCATGATTTATAAAACTGCTTTGTCAGCATAATTAAGCTATGGAATCCTAAATGACACTCTTTATTTCATAGCTGACATAGTTAGCATAGGAGATTTACTCAGATTTGCAAAACAGAATATAGACGATATTACCATGCTCTTCTTTCCCTCTGCTATCCTGCTTAAAAAGAAAAGCAGAAAATTTACCAGCCTCTTCAGCAGTAATTGGGAACAATTGATTTTTTCCATTTGCAGACTAGAAATGTAACTTCAAAAATCAAAATTTATGGCATTTTAATGGGAAATTTTATTGGAGCATTTTTCTTGTTCAAATGACTTGCTTTAAAGCGTCTAATTGAGGAGTATACATAAACATAATTCTAATTTGCATTTCCCAAAGCTTGTATCCCAAGAAAAGTCACAAAGAATATTTCTTAGACTTTGACTCTTTTACAACTTAAAAGAACTACCAAATTTGACTTTTGTTGGTCCATGTAAGAGGAGCGTTAAGGTTACACCTGCAGCTGGGAGAAAGATGCTAGATGTGGACAATTTTATGTAGCTGGGTGTGCAGAAGATTCTTTTTTTTTTTTGCACATGGGAGAAAGGGCATTTAAAAATGTGTCTGCTCTTATTCAGACATTTCCAATATTTCTTTTCTTTTAAGGCACAAGTCTGATTACCTTTATGTCTCTGGGGAGCAGCAATTTTGCTGAAAAGAGATTCAGAACAGTCAGAACACTCACATAAAGTAGATATTGAGTTTTAAGGTCCATCCCCTCAATGGTGGTAATAAAATGACCTAAAAATACTCTGAAAGACTCTTATGACATAGGGAATGAATTGTTAGCTTATTTATGAATTGGTGATAGTCTGAGACAGTTTTTCTGAATTTGGTACTCTATAGTCTTGACTTGGATAATCCCAGGGAGTCCTTTTGCCCTAATAAAATGAGGCTTATGTAACTTGGAAAAATATTGTATATGAATGTGTGCTTGTATGCCTATCTGGGTAGGTACAAGTACTCATATAGATTTACATATTTGCATATTTGTACTGTGTTCATTTCAATGCAATTGTATACTTCACTTTCTGGTCCTATATAGAGTAGTGCTTATCCAACTGATAAAGATCAGTAACAATCCTATCTATTCTCTAAAAACAATTTTTAAATTACATCTTATTTATTTATGTATCTGTGTTTGGCTGTCTGTAGTGCAGGCCAAGGACAACTTCTGAGAGTCACTTTTCTCCCCCCAGCATGTGGGTCCCAGGGATCAAACTCAGGTCATCAGCTTTAGAGTAAAGTGCCTTTACCTGTTGAGCCATCTCTCTAGCCTGCATTTATTTCTGTCAACATGTAAGTACAGCATAGTTCTTATACGTAGTTCTACTGAACTTCCTAGCAAGTACTTTAGGACATGTGTAACTCACCACGCAATTATAGCATCACTCAGGTACCTAGTTCCATGAGATGAGCCTATTGGGTTTGTATCTCACGACAATACAAACTTGATATAAAAGATGCACAATATATTTTTATTTTTTTGCCTTGTAAAGAACTGTATTTTGAGTAGCAATGTTCTAAGAGCATTTAATTTTTGACAGTATAAATCTAGACTCAAATCATGTGACTTTCAGGCAAGACAGAGTAGTTAACCAAACAAGAATAAGATTACTGGTGAGGTTTCATGTTTTGCCATCTAAGTCAAGTTCAGACAAGGAACTTGGCATTCCCAGCCCTCCTTAATAATTATTTTAGAAGAGGAAATATAGAAACCATCCTTTAATAGGAAGAAGGATAGGAATTAATTGTTGGCAGCCTCACTGCTTAGTTTAATGCTTTTCCCTTCCTTATAATTAAACTTGATGTGGTCTATCTACATTTTGAGTTTGTTTTTTTTTTATCTACTGTATAAACTGTTGTATGTATATGCGGTTTAGATTTAGGTACAATGTTTTGCAGCAGCAAAATAGTTCACTTCCTTTGAAACTGCAAAGAACTGTATTTAAATTCTAGTCATTCCACAAGTTTTTTGTGTCCAAAGAAGAAGCCACTAATAATTCTGAAACTCAATTAGCTGGGCTCATACCTTAGGAAGAATTCCAGACATTAAAGATAATATACACAGAATGACAAAATGTCTGATGTGGGAACTGTTCAAAGAGTTATAATTGCTATTAATGACAACTTTTAGAACAGACAAGAATTCTCAGTAGAACTTTTTACCAAATGCAGATGACCTCAGCGATATCCTAGGCATGTTTCTGCAACTTTATACCTCTTTGTTCCTACCTTTATATTTATTGTCTTAAAAATTGAAGTCAGGCATAGTGGCTCACATCTGTAACCCTAGAACTTGGGTGGCTAAGGCAAGAGGATCATGAATTTGAGGTCACCTTGGTCTAAATAGGAACACTATGTCTCAACATCATGCCAAAAAGCCTGACCCATAGCATAAATGCCCACTGATTAACTGATGCTGTTAGTTTTAAAGGAAGAGTGTGGATGGAGAAATAGCAACAGAGGAAGAATAAAACCAAAAGAAGCCTTGGATAGTCAGAGTTTTGATGCTAGATATGTTTTTGACTTAGACAATGTCCAGTCAAGCTCCACTCAGAAAATGAAAATCACTCTAGTTATTTTTAATAAAGAGATTTTCATGGGAGTAATTACTTACTCAAGGATCTTAGAGCTAAGTAGTCGCAGGGGCAGAGGTACAGTGGCAAGAGATGGTGTCATCAGAATTCTGATATCAGGACCATTCATCTGGATCCAGGGTTAGTGGAGAAGCTTATTCCAGGAGGCTACAGCTGGGAGACAGAGCTACTGACAGATGTTTTGTGGAAACACAGCAAGGAAGGGAAGAATAAATAGACTAGCCTCTATCTCCACTAGTCCATGATTCCTGTTAGATAAAGTTACCTGGAAGCCAACTACTCTTAATGAAGAGTAGAGCAGGGAAAAAAGCTAGAGGGTAGATGTGAAAACGAGCAAACAAATTACTGAAGGACAGGAGCCCTTCATGCATGATAAGCTAATCAATCATCTATGCCAATGCATAGAGAATGAGAAAATCAAAAAGCATTTGTAGGGCTTTCTGAGTTTCAGTTGGCTTAGATAAGGTACTAAAAAGAAGGGTCCTGGGTTGAAGGGAAACTGACCTAACAAAAGGAAAAAGGAGGGAAGCGTTTAAAAACAAAGAAAAAACAAAAACCAAAACCTGGTCCACAGCAAGGCTCATACACAAATGATCATTCATGGATTTGGTTATAATGCTTGTTTTACTTACTGTTTTGGGTTTTTTGTTTGTTTTGTTGTTTTTTTTTATGTCCACGGCTCTCCCTACTAGATAAAAATACAAAACAAAACAACAACAACAACCAACTTCTTTAAAAAATAGAAAGTCTTGCTCATCTTTGTCACCCATGCCCTGAGCACACTAGCCACTGAATAAGTACATGTTCTCTTTGAATGAACAAAGGTAAAATTTTGTGAGGGGAGAATACACATAGCATTCAAAGGTGATAGAAAGAGATAGATGGTTTCCTAAGGCTAATTATTAAGCTGGTAAGATGGAACTCGCCGGAGAGAAAGTAGAGTCTCTCCAGAACAAAGTTAAAGCCTCCTAGCAATAGAAATAGGAATAAGTAATAAATTTTATGGACACTTTGATATCTTTGAGAAACGTAGTGCTCTGTTATTCTGAAAATAATTTTGTCTAGTAGCAACAACTAATTCATAATTAAGGTAAGCGAAGACCCTTGGAAAATGTAGTGGTGTGGTTTTAAAATTTAAACGACAAAGAAGGGGGGCTGTACATAATTTGATATGCTCAGTATCATCTATTTATAGGTCCTTTGTTTCAGGGAATGTTTAGGAGTGTTTCTTGTGAATCTTAAGCTCTGAGGCAACAGGCTAAAAACTTTAGGGAAAAGCAGACCTTTTGAAGGTGTTGAAATTTTCTCTGATTTTATTTTTCTTTTTTTTTTTTTTTTTTTTTCCATTTTTTATTAGGTATTTAGCTCATTTACATTTCCAATGCTATACCAAAAGTCCCCCTTACCCACCCACCCCCACTCCCCTACCCACCCACTCCCCCCCTTTGGCCCTGGCGTCCCCCTGTACCGGGGCACACAAAGTCTGCGTGTCCAATGGGCCTCTCTTTCCAGTGATGGCCGACTAGGCCATCTTTTGATACATATGCAGCTAGAGTCAAGAGCTCAGGGGTACTGGTTAGTTCATAATGTTGTTCCACCTATAGGGTTGAAGATCCCTTTAGCTCCTTGGGTACTTTCTCTAGCTCCTCCATTGGGAGCCCTGTGATCCATCCATTAGCTGACTGTGAGCATCCACTTCTGTGTTTGCTAGGCCCCGGCATAGTCTCACAAGAGACAGCTACATCTGGGTCCTTTCAGTAAAATCTTGCTAGTGTATGCAATGGTGTCAGCATTTGGAAGCTGATTATGGGGTGGATCCCTGGATATGGCAGTCTCTACATGGTCCATCCTTTCATCTCAGCTCCATACTTTGTTTCTGTAACTCCTTCCATGGGTGTTTTGTTCCCACTTCTAAGGAGGGGCATAGTGTCCACACTTCAGTCTTCATTTTTCTTGAGTTTCATGTGTTTAGGAAATTGTATCTTATATCGTGGGTATCCTAGGTTTTGGGCTAGTATCCACTTATCAGTGAGTACATATTGTGTGAGTTCCTTTGTGATTGTGTTACCTCACTCAGGATGATGCTCTCCAGGTCCATCCATTTGGCTAGGAATTTCATAAATTCATTCTTTTTAATAGCTGAGTAGTACTCCATTGTGTAGATGTACCACATTTTCTGTATCCATTCCTCTGTTGAGGGGCATCTGGGTTTATTTTTCTTAAACTTGAAAATACATATCTGCATTCCAGAATTTTTAGAAGATCCATTTAAGTGTAAAAAGAAAATGAAAACACCTCATATCTTAGCACCAGAAATAACTATGATTTACATTTTAGAGCATTGCTTCTAGTCTTTTTTCCTGTACATTTTATATAGTCATTGGTGCTTATTATATTGTTGCCTAACTTTTCAACAATTAACATTTGCTTTCTCAGCTGGGCAGTGGTGGCATATGCCTTTGATCCAAGCACTTGAGAGGCAGAGGCAGGTAGATTTCTTAGTTTGAGGCCAGCCTGGTCAACAGAGTGAGTTCTAGGACAGCCAGGGCTACACAGAGAAAACCTGTCTCGAAAAACAAAAACAAAACAAAACAAAACAAAATAAACAAAAAAACAAAGACAAAAACAAAAACAAAAAACCACCCCCCCAAAAAAAAACCCAAACCCCAAAAGACAAAAAAAAAAACCAAAACATTTGCTTTCTCTTGTTTGTTTGTTTGTTTGTTTGTTTGTTTGTTTGTTTATTCCAAGACAGGGTTTCTCTGTATAGCCCTGGCTGTCCTGGAACTCACTTTGTAGACCAGAAAAAATAGACTAAAAACATAGACAGCCCATCATTCGATGGGCTGCCTTCTGATAATGTGTGTGTGTGTGTGTGTGTGTGTGTGTGTGTACTATGGCACACATAATTTATGGATTAAGGTGAACAACTTCCTACCACAAACATATTTTTGAGACAGGGTCTCAGAGCTCTAGCTGTTCTGGAACTCACAGAGAGCCCCTGCCTCTGCCTACCGAGTGCTAGGATTAAAGGTGTCCAAGCTTACCATGAACATTTTAATGGATATGGCTTCCTTATTTATGGTCTTTTGGATTTTTTCAGTATTATATGCAAGTCTTTTCCTTTCCTAAGCCAATTCAGACTAAATTGCTGTAAATTTCAAGTATTTTAATAACTGATAAGTAGCTGTTCAATTATTTTCAATTTAACTTTCAGGAAAGAGAATATTTAGCAGAGAAAATTTTCATCCCCAAATGTTAGTGTTTACATGAACTGTTTTCGTTTCAAGATTCTTCCCTGTGTAAGGCTCGCAACCTGTTACTTCACTTACATTTTCTGGCCAAGATGCAATTAAAATATATGGATCTGCTAATTATTTCCAATAGGCAGTCATGCTCAATTCTTTTCAGTGTTCTAAATCAGACCTAATCCAGATTCTTATGCCAAAAGTCTTTCCATATTTGGTTCATGGAAGTGCAATCTTTGAGTCAAAGGGAAATAATGTTTCTAAACTTGTCAGTCTGTGTTGCTTCAAACTCTTTCAAAAGGCTGTACCAATTTGCTCTTTTAATAACTAATTAACTGAAAGTTCCCAAAGACCATGTTTTTGACAGTGTAAAAACATTGCTACTAATCATACTATTGTAATTGAGAGAAAAAATCTTATTGTTTGCGTGTTTTAAATGACCTCCAGTATCATCATTGTGATGCTTGCTAGATGTTTTTATTTCCTTTGAATAATGAAAAAGCAAAACTATTTTTGCCACATAAAGTTCTTCCAAAATTTTCAGATCAAATGCAAGATTTGTCTTGCTGTGCTTTGGGGTCTCCATGAGGGAAACCTGATTTCCTACCTTGTTTTTTTTCCAAGCTAAATAAGCCTAATTCCTTTATCCATTTTCAGCAGACCTTTTATCTGCCCATAACGGCTCATTACTTCATATTTTAAAATATGTGTGTAGGGCCGGGAGATGGCTCAGTGGTAGTAGTCCATTTCTAGTCTCTGTTCTGGATTCTATACCAGTGAATCTCTCTCTCTCTCTCTCTCTCTCTCTCTCTCTCTCTCTCTCTCTCTCTCTCACACACACACACACACACACACACACACACAAACACACACACACACACACACACACACATGCATGTAAGTATGGTGGTAATCTACAGTTTACCTCTAATTTCCCTCTAATTCCTTCAATAAGAGACTGTTTAGTTATCATAACTATGGTATGGAAAGTTTGCCATTACAGTTCCCTGTGAGGCATTAATTTTCTCCCATAAATCATAAGTACCTATGATGTTCAGAATCTTGTTATAAAGAGCTAGATACAAAGAAATATTAGACATTATCTTCATTACACACACTGTTGTGGCTTTAGACATACAGTAGACATTATGATGTGAGAAAACTTCTTGTCTATGAAAGTGAAGTATACAGTGCCAGCTATACTTGTGACCAATACTTGGGTTACTGTAAGTCTTTCCTGTCCTTGGAGCCAAAATGGCAGCAACATTTTTTGAAAAAAAAATTTTTTTTTTTTTTTTTGGTTTTTCGAGACAGGGTTTCTCTGTGTAGCCCTGGCTGTCCTGGAACTTACTTTGTACACCAGGCTGGCCTCAAACTCAGAAATGTGCCTGCCTCTGCCTCCCAAGTACTGGGATTAAAGGCGTGCACCACCACGCCCAGCTTTGAAATTTATTTTATTTGGTTTTGTTTAGCATCTATTATGTGTCTTTGTTTCTCTTATCTTTCTACTTGCCTTTGTTGATGACTTGAGAGATTGTACTGTCTCTTCTGAAGACATAAATTTTAGATTTATGAAACAGTAAGTACTAGCCTAACTATGTTTACAGTCAAATGTGGAAAATAATTTTGTAATACTTATGTAAAATAAAATGTAAAGTTATGACCGCCCATATGGTTGAACAACATAAAGTCATATTTGAGAGAAACACTGATTTGTTTAGGAGCTGGGGAGGGGCTTTCTTTGAAGAACCATTTTGGAGAAAAATATAATTCAGTGCTACAGAGTAAATTAAATTCATAATGATAGAAATTTTAAATTGCTTATTATTGACAATGAGAAAATTGATACATCTTCACAAAGGGGTAAAAGGTTGGGCTTTTTCTCTAGAGAATGGAATGGCTTAACATTGGATGAAGTAGTAGATTAGTTATTTTTAAAAATTTTTATTAAGTATTTTCCTCATTTACATTTCCAATGCTATCCCAAAAGTCCCCCATACCCCCCTCCCCCACCCACCCACTCCCACTTTTTGGCCCTGGCTTTCCCTGTACTGAGGCATATAAAGTTTGTAAGTCCAATGGGCCTCTCTTTCCACTGATGGCCGACTAGGCCATTTTCTGATACATATACAGCTAGAGACACTAGCTCCAGGGGTACTGCTTAGTTCATATTGTTCTACCTATAGGGTTGCAGATCCCTTTAGCTCCTTGGATACTTTCTCTAGCTCCTCCATTGGGGGCCCTGTGATCCATCCATTAGCTGACTGTGAGCATCCACTTCTGTGTTTGCTAGGCCCCGGCATAGCCTCACAAGAGACAGCCATATCTGGGTCCTATCAGCAAAATCTTGCTAGTGTATGTAATGGTGTCTGCGTTTGGAGGCTGATTATGGGATGGATCCCTGGATATGGCAGTCTCTAGATGGCCCATCCTTTTGTCTCAGCTCCAAACTTTGTCTCTGTAACTCCTTCAATGGGTGTTTTGTTCCCAATTCTAAGAAGGGGCAAAGTGTCCACACTTTGGTCTTCGTTCTTTTTGAGTTTCATGTGCTTTGTATCTTGTATCTTGGGTATTCTAAGTTTCTGGGCTAATATCCACTTATCAGTGAGTACATATCATGTGAGTTCTTTTGTGATTGGGTTACCTCCCTCAGGATAAGAAGCCTACAATAATTGCTATCCATCACCACAGTTATGTTACAGAAAGATGTAACTAAAACTTAATCAATTTTGATTCTCATTCATATATCCCATGTTATACCAGTATCTTCGTGCAAGACATTGAGTCAAACAAAAATTTGGAAAAAATCAAAAGATCAAAAGAATGTCAAAAGGAAGACAGAGTTCCAACAGTAATTTCAAAAATAAAATACAATGATTAAAAAAATACAAGATAGTAAGAAAAATAATTTCCCTCTTACTCCTGATTTCAGTCCCCCAGTTCCACTCCTTGGAGTTAATTAGTAATTAGTAATTAATTAGTAATAGAGTATTTGTTTTGTTTTGTTTTTAAAGATGAGGTCTTTCTATATAGGCCAAGCTGCCTTGAACTCAGAAATCCCTTATCTCGGCCTATTGAGTGCTAGGGTTACAGAACTATGCTATCTGGCTTGGTCATGTAGTTTTTGATTCCTTCCATAGATAAACATACACACATAAAACTATCCCCTTCTTAATATAGTAATAATGAAATAGATATAATGTTCTGTTCATTGATGCCATCCCCCTTCTTACTAAGCTGGAAGCTTTTTCTTTCCTTTTGTTGTAGAGAATCTGACTGATAGATTGTGAGTAAAGCTTTCATTCTGTGAAAAATGATCTTGGGGCCTGTAAAATACAGAAACTCAGAAATAAATGTACAATTACCAATATCAGCAACTAATAGCCTTTAAATCAAAAGGGACAAGCATTCAAAGTTTTATAAATGTGAACTCAGAAATTCTTAGAACTTCACAGACAACTCATTATATAAATTGGAAATTAATATTATCGTCCAAGGTACAGAAAGGATTAATTGTTTTATATGTTCATGCATTGCAGTAGTATCTGGTACTTGATTTCTTAATTCATCTTTGGGACTGCTGCCATTCTTTATATTAAAAACAAAACAAAACAAAACAGAACACCATACCAATAGTCTCTAAAGTCTAGAACACAATGCATTTCAGACACGCACATCTTTATATGTCAGGGTGGTTTAGAAAGAGTTGAATCCTAGGGTCCCAGGATCCAAGAACAACTGTAGTGGGGAAAATTAGACCCAACTATCTTCAGGGAAATTAATTTTCCATTAGATGCTTGTGAAGGTTAAATAAATTCATGAGCTCCTCTGTTCAAATTGGGAGGAATTGGAAGCCATTAAGCCCAAGGAATAGGCTTGGAAATGAGCATCTGTCCTTTGTTCCCTGGCTCTGTCAGGGAAGGGATTCTATGCCTTCTAGTCTGTCTCTTAGCTGAATGGGCAACCCAGAACAAGTTACATTTAGAAGATGAAAAATTTAAATTAGACATTTTTAGTTGTAATGTGCTACATCCTTTTCATTTCGTTATTTAATGCAAATTTTACATTATAAACTGACAATTATATGCATGATATAGCCGCCCAAACTGTCATAACTAGGAGACAAATTAAAGCCACATAAAGAATTTACTTCCTGTTTGCCTCTTAAATCCCTGAGCAGTCAGGTAAGAACATTTCCTGACTTGAGAAAAGATTGAGATCTCTGAATTTACCCTTGGGCTATGCTCCAGGCTTTAGTTGTAAGTTAGTTACTTTCAACTTGGAATAGAATGTGCCAAAAATGGTGGTCATAGGTCCCCAAGTTAGGTCCTTACTTAACCATCAGAATGTCTGATAGTCTTGCACCACATGACAGAACTCAGCTACCCGTCTCTGTGGGAACAAAGTCTTCTTTTCTAATAAGTCATGAACTGCAGACATTTCTAAGGAAGAAAATAGAAATATTTCTTCATTAGTGCTTCACCTACTTTCTGGGCCACTATGCCATTCCACTGAGCAGCTTTTCTCTCCCTGTGGTCCTTATTTTTCTTTTGCAAGGATTTCTATGATGGTTCCATGCCTCCTCTCATCCTTTGCCCCGAGCTGACCATGCTCTTTCTACGGTCATGGCCAACACCCTGGTGCTGATTGGATTACCAGTTTGTAATCAAATACTTGCTTACTTAGGCCATTTTGATTAAATTTCGTAATAATTGTATTTGGTAAGTGATGGGTCCTTTTTTTAATTTGTAATTTACAAATTATTGTGTTTAGCAGGATCTAAAGATTAGTATTTAGTCTGTAGAAAAATTAACATAAAGCTCTGCAAATAAAGCTTTGTCTGTGGCATACCATGTCTAGTTCTTTGGCTATATGGGCAATTTGAAATACTCTACTTTTTCTTTCCTCACCCAGAATATGCAAAACACAGGAATGAAAGTAGCTTACTAATGTCCCTATATCTTAATTATCTTATATTGTGTATTATCATACACTAATTATGCCTGCTTAAAGATGCAACAGATTTTTTCCCTTCCAGTTCTCAACAATAACAACTATAACAATAACAACAACAAACCATTTATTTTCCTTAATAAGATTAAAGTGTGAGTACTAGCCTAAGGCAGAAATGTTGCAAAAGTTTTTTCTTTTTTGAAAAATGGTTAGATTTGCTTTTTGTGTGGTAATTTAGGCCAAACTTGTACTTATATTTTACTCATGAAAATATTGAAAGGGATGGGTATGGAGGGGAGTGTGCTGATGTTGAAGATGAAGGGGTGGGAGGCAGGTAGGCCAGGCTGATTGTCTATCAAACCCTGACATGTACAGTATCAGATAAAGATTAGATCCGAATATTAGCGTTCTCTCTGTCTGTCTGTCTGTCTGTCTGTCTATCTACTTATTTATTTACTCATTTAGTTTAGCTTTAGATCAGATTGGTCCTAATCTCAGAGACCTAGTTGCCTTTGCATCCCTAAAAATGTAGATCTGGATCTGTGGTTAAGTAATAGAACCCATGATTAACATGTATGCAACTCTGGGTTCATTCCCTAGTAGAAACAAATAATTCTGAATTTCAAAACAGAAACATATGAATAGTTAAAAGTCACTGGAATTTTTGAATGGAATCATATTTTCTGAAGGTACAATTCTATTTCATTTCAAGGACATCTGTGCCATTGAAGAGATTAGGATATGAATATGTCTAGAGAGTGAATGGATATTTTGTTAATTGTAAATCTTCGTTCATATCTAGAGAAATAACTGTTATGTCCAAGTCACAGGGACCCCAAAGACCACTGAGGAGCCAATTCTGATGTAAACACATGAGGGTCTTTATTATGAGCTCATGATCAAGGTCTCTCACTGTCCCTGTTGCAGCAGGTCAGAGTGAGAGCCCTGAGTCTAGGGGTGTAGCGTGTGTATTGTAGTTACTGCAAGCTTGGGGAATTTCTATATGGGTCAGCAAGTTAATATTTTAAAAACTGCATTTCTGGTGTAATCTGCAGGAACCGAACACAGGGGCAAAACCACCTGACAAACAGGATGGCCAAGTTATCTATCCTCTGCAGGATGTCTTCGGTTATCTATATGTACCTTGACCCTGCTATTGTAACTTGACTGGCTGTTTGGGGGTGGGGGAGGGGCTTGCTGTGGAATGTTTGCTGAAGTAGACGTTTTGGTTTTCTTCTTGTAATTGGAGTTTAGCCCCTGCTTTCTCACAAGATGTAGTTTCTTCAAAAAAGGGGTTGATTGGGCTTTACAATAACTTGTATACTTAAATTTTAAATACTTGTTTTAAATGTGGGGGAAATCAGACTTGGGAATATCCCATTCAAAAAAATGTTGTCTAAAGACTTGAGTTGCAGCTTAGTGGTGAGAGTGCTGGCCTAGTGTAAGCGAGATCCTAGTCTAAGCATATGCCCCGCTCACTATCTACTTATTTCTAGAAAAGTGCTCTGCCTATTTAACATAAAATAATTTTAAGCATTATTTAACGGCTATGCAGATCTGCCTCAGCGATGCCATTTAATTGGAAGACTAGGAGCCTTGAAACACAGACCCAAGTTCTACTTACTGTTGATTTCTCTACTTTACCTCAGGAAGGACTAAAGAGGATGAGTGATGCTATCTCCTTAGCCTAAGCAGAAGTGTTGAGACAGCAGAAATCCATGGAAGATTGTTACCAAGGACTAGGACCTCTAGCTATCCTCCTGTATCATTTTATAGGCAGTGGCTTCCTTGTTTTCTGATTGTGGGACTAGATGGTAGATAGGACCTTGCACATGCTTGGCAAATGTTTACAAGGGAGATAAATTCTTAGTCCTAGTGGCTTGGGATGAGGGCTTTGAAGAGAAATGACTTACGTCTCTAGTCTCTAAGATTGTATTTTAATTTGGACTGCCATCGGCTTCCCTTCAGATAGCTTCTTGAGCATTGGCCAGTGCTGTTTGCACATCATTCCCTGGCTATATTAGTAAATTGAGGCTATTTAGCCTTTGCAGGAGAGAAGGGCTAGAGCAAAGAATTTGGGAAGGGATGTTGAGATAATCCAGTCAGCTACAGTGTGTGTCGCAATCAATTAAACATGATTAGCCTTTCTTGCTAATAAGCACTCTCTTTAGCTAATTGTTTCTTTCTCCCTTTAATTCATGCCTTTGATTCCTGAGGATAGCTTTCATACCTGTGCTAGGCATGTTTCCACAAAGAAGCCTCAGCTCAGGCTGTAAGGAATAATCACGAGAAGAATTCTGACGATTCACTCATAGCAGGGGAAAATTATATTATTTGAAGAAAAATCAAATGTAGAATTGATGTCACCAACAGCTTAAGCCTGACAAAATACAGAAGGAAGGTCTTTCACAATATAATGTTATTAAATCCTTAGCAAGCACCAACATTTATTGTCCTAGACGTCAGAGCTAAATTAAGCCAGTATGATCTTTTCAGAAGTCTCTGTTTCCATCATTTATCCTCTCTCTCTCTCTCTCTCTCTCTCTCTCTCTCTCTCTCTCTCTCTCTCTCTCTCTCTTTTTCTCTGTGTAAGACAGTGTTTCTCTATGTATCCCTGGCTATCCTGTAACTACTATGTAAACTAAACCAAGCCTGTTCTCAAACTCACAGAGATCCTCCTGCCTCTGCCCCTGCCCCTGCCCCTGCCTCTGCCTCTGCCCCTGCCCCTGCCCCTGCCTCTTCCTTGAGTGCTGGGATGTGTGTCACTATGTCTGTCTTTATCTTCTTTAAGAATGAAATATGAGGCTGGAGAGATAGTGTCGTGATTGAACTGGCTGCTCTTCCAGAGGACCTAGTTCCATTCCCAGCACCTACCTGACAACTAACAACTGTCTGTAACTCTAATCTCAGAGGATCCAGTGCTCCCTGCTGACCTCTGCAGGCACTGTACACAGGTGTTGCACAGACATACATTCAGACAAGACATTCATACGCAGGAAAACCAATAAAATCTCAAAAAAGGAACATACCTCTCACCACGATGCTCCAGAAGCAGAGGCAGGTAGTGATTGACACTCCCTCCCACTTCCCCTGGCCCTCGCCCCCCCCCCCCCCAAAAAAAAAAAAAAAAAGAAAAGAAAAGAAAAAAATGTGATTTTTTTTTTTTTTTGGTTTGGTTGTTTGTATCAGCCACTGTATCAGTATTTCAGATTAGACTTTTATTATATATTCTGTATTGCCTCAAATAAGCCTTGTGAGCTTAGACATTAATCACTGTTTTATAAATAACACAGCTTATGTGGAAAATTTTCAGTTCTATTAACTTTAAAAATGGTTGTTGGAATACTGCCTACTTCACACTCGAAGTTCCCTTTATGTGAAACTGGATTCTTTGCCTTGACCACATTTTACCAAGGCTTCTCTGTCTTCAGCCCATCTGTGTACTTCCTAAGAAAATTCAGAGTCCTGTCCTGTCATCTTAGCTTTCTCAGTATCCAATCAGGATTTTCCTTCCTCTTCTATGCTTCTAAGTATGCTGGTCACCCTTCCCTGACTTCTGTGAGATGCCTGCTATATAGAGTTAGTTAGAATCTCTTATCTCTGATGTTTCCTACTGAAAAATTTCCAAGTACTGCCTCCCACTGTGCTCCTTGGCTGGAAACTCCTTCATGTCCTTACTGATATTCAGAATTGAACTGAGTTATATATTTAGATCTCTCTCCCCACTCCCCCCTCCTCCCTCCTTCCCCCTCCCCACCCTCTTTCTTTTAGTAGTCTTGGATGAACTTTTCTTCTTTCCCACTCTTGCTGTTGTTTAACTCTATTCTTACCTTAACTATGGGGTCTCTGAGAACAATACCATTTTTCTTAGTTCAGTGGACTATGGCTTAGGGAAAGGGAAGGAAAAGGGATCTAGGGTCCCAGAAAATCAATGGTCAATAAAGCTGCCCTTATTAGTGGTTCCCCAATCCTTTGTCTCCATAACTCTCTGAATGAGTTTTACAGGGAAAGTGTGTTACTAGAGGTTTATAGGTAAGAGCTGAAAGGAATGGAGCTGAGTTCCTCTAGAATGAGAGCAGGTTCCAAGAAGAGTTGCCACAAAGGTTCATTGTCCAGGAGTTAGTAAAGACTTTTCTTGGTTGACATATGGAGGATGGGGAAGGCTATGAATTGGTCAATGCAGTTGGTCTACCCACAAGGTGTCCAATTCTCTTCATCCCAAGTATCTAGACTGAACTTTCAGTCATACCTCCAGGACTAGCTTCCAGGCAGCTGTGAAGTACACACACACACACACACACACACACACACACACAGGAGGAACTAGAGTCCTCAAACAGTTCTGGAATTTCTGGCATCCAGCCAGGGTAGAACCAAGGACATTCTTGTTTCTGGCAAGGGTAAGAACTGAGGTCCCAGCCAGGCAGGAAGTAGTAGCCTTAAATTGCAGAACTCCAGGAGGCAGAGTAGGCGGATCTCTGAGTTCAAGGCCAGCCTGGCCTACAGAGTAAGTTCCAGGAAAAGCCTCAGCTACAAAGAGAAAACCCTGTCTTGAAAAACTGAGGAGAAGAAAAGAAGTGCATCCCCTGCCCCATAACTGTTTGGCTGGTTCCTTTGTTTAGTTTTTCCTTAGCACAGCCAGATTTCTAGATTCAAATCTAAATTTTTAACCTTAATGTAGACCCAAATGATGTGTTTAAAAATCACTTAATTGAATATTGTAAATTATATAATTTCCACTTAATGAAATACTACTGGGAGACTGAAGGTGGATGTCCATCTGTACAGGGAGACTGGATAGAGGTAATAATTTTGATGACACAACCATTCCCTTCCAATGTAAAAGATGACGTCTAAAAATCTGATAGCTGAAAAGGTTTGGGAAAACTCTGACAATTTTCATAGAGCAGTTTGAATGAAAACCAGACAATAGCTAGTTATTGGAAGAACTCTAGAGTAAGGAAAAACAAAAAACAAAAAAACAAAACAGAAACTAACCACAGAGAAGTGTGCTGCTTTGGAGGGAGCAAAGCATTGGACTAGAGGTTAGAAGAAGACCCTCCCAGAGCCAAGCTGTAAATTTAAATGACTGAAGGTGGCCAGATGGGAACTGGGGCATCCTGAAAAGCTTCTCTGGGAACTGAAGGCCCACTATTGTCATGCATGAATGTAGGCGCCAGTTGTCAGATTTACAGGTTCTTTCAGAGACTTAAACAATGGAAATTCATTAAATATTTATGTAAATCATTCTATGATTAAAAGATGGTTGTGCAGGTGATCTACCATTAGCCCACTAGTGAAAGATCAAAAAAAAAAATCAGTTTCTGGTCTTTCTAGTCTTTAGTCTATTGGTTGATTACCTCTGAAATAATGAAGTTGGCATTTCAGGAGAAGCATCATATTTGGAGATAACAACTTAGAAATAAGTAAGTTGAAAAGGTGAGGGCAAAGGAGGAACGCTAGCAATTTAGAAAATTTAGTTGAGATTGTAAATCTGGAAAGGCAGCAAGATAATGTTAGCATTAAAGCAGATGAGGAAATTTACTGCTGTTTATTTTCATCATTTCAAGCAAGTTTTCTGCAAATCCTCCAACTGTGAAAGAGGATGGTAAATTCAAAATAGGTGGTGTCAACCATATGCTCGTGCAGTCTAAAAAAGTTAGGGCACAACATTAAAAAAATCATGTGTGAAATTTGGTTATAGAAAGCTTTAAAAAGGTATACAAACTAAGTCTAAGTCATATTCGATCATTCCTTTTTATTTTTATTCATTTATACATTTTTTAAGACAGGCTCTTGCTATGTAGCTCTAACTGGCTTAGAATTTGCTATGTAAACCACAGTCCTTGAACTCAAAGAGCTCCACTTCTGCCTCACAAGTACTGGGATTAAAGTCCATCTCCTCTGGTCCTGTTTGATCAATGTCTTTATTATAGAGAATGAAAATTAGTTATACTGGCTCTGTCTTGGAGAAACTGGGATGTAGTCTATTCTGGAAAGAGAGTAGTACAGATAATTAAATAAGTTCAGGATGGAGGTAAAGCAGATTAGGGAAAATTTACAGGCCCATGTAGTTTTGGGAGTCCCTGAATTGAATGAGCTACCTATGTTTTTAGCATTGAGAAAACCAAGACAACAGTGACTGACAATTTTAAGCCAAAGAAGATGCACAGTGTCATTCTTGCACTGGTGGTCATGGCCTCTGTGACTGTAAGTTCCTTGTCAAGTAAAATGAAAAAGAGTTAACTTGGTGCAGCCTTAGACCAGGGACAACAAGACAGTAAGTGATGGCAGGGCTATGGATGTAGATGCACAATACTTGCTGATCATGACTAAATCCCTGGACCAATTCCCAGGACCATGGAAAATAACCCACCCCTACCCCAAATAGACAAAAACAAAATAAAAACAGATGTTGACAAACAAGAATGACAGAGTTATCCAATTTAATGGCTGGAGAGTTTGCTGTACATCGAGTTTCTTCTGGTGGAGTCATGGGTAGCATATGACACAATGTGTGTGTGTATAGCATAGTGTTTTTTTAATGAGATGACAGAAGGGAAAATGGCAGGAAGTGAAATTAAAGATTTACTTTTTTTCATAGTGCTGAATTCGCAGGTGCTCATCTTGGCTTTCTATTCCTTGACCTCCCCCACCCTTTAATGTCATTTCTCCTGGGAGGTACTGTACATCTGCTTCAGTCTTAGAGTTAAGCAGCAGGTGGCCAGGATGCTTGGCTGCAGGGGTTTGGAGGATAGGTGTTTAAGGCTCTGAGATTTATATTTAAGCCATGTATTTTCAGTTTCCAAAGGAACCTGAAATGTCTTAATTTCTGAGTTCTTGGGTACATAAATTGATATGTGTCTTGTGAGGCTCGCCCACTCTCTGCTCCAATCTCTTTGTTGTCCCTGCCCCATTAATTGAACATGACATTCCTCTGGTGTCCTAAATTTTTTACCCTCAGATCATGTTTTAGGTTTCCAAGATACAGGAGCTCTGATCTTTCTTTATCTCCTCTCCCGTTGTTTCTTTCCTTTTGGATAAATGCCATTTTTCATTTCTATTCTGTCAGTCCTAGTAGTTTCACAGATTAGGAGAGACAAATGACTTTTCCATATGGCTGAGTTTTACTAGAGGTCTGAGTCCTTCACTGCTTTATTGAAGACGTGCAGGCTCCAACTATGCGCTTACCTGAGCCCAAAAGGCTACTTCTCCCTCTCTGTGATTCGGATGCATTAGCTTTCATAGACTCCTATGGCCTACACATTTCTCTCCCTCAGAGCTATTTTTGCATGTGTTGAACTATTACCCTGCCTTGCCCTACCCACTCCTCACCATCCCTCTCAGCATCCTTCAGGTCTTTGCTTCAACTTGACTTTCTTAGAAAAAGCATGTGTTTTCCTCCATGTGCAGGCTCATAGCTTCCTTTGAATTCCTGTGGTCCCCTTTTGCACACTGCACCTTAATATTTAGTTCCTCTTTCAGCAGACTTCAGAGTCAAATGGCGCAGTGATCTGTCTTAGTTATTAGTGTATTCCATGAGTTTGCCATGGTATCAGGCATATACAGTGTGCTCATTTTGTGAGTTTATTTTAGAAACTTTAAAAGAAACAATTCTTTACCTCCAAATAAGGAGCCAACAGATAAAAGAAAGACTAAGTAGCTCAGCAAATAAATGGGTTTATTTTAGTTATTTACAAGAGCGAGGGAAACTCATGGAACTCTCCACCACTGAATGCTCGACCTTCAGTCAGATGGTGTTTGTTTTTCTCAAAGGTCTCTGTCTTATGCTGATTAGTGGAAAGGTGTTAGAATCTCAGGGGAGGGCCTCCTGAGGACCTTGTGACTAAAAAAGTTTTCACAGTGGCCATGTTAACTTCCTTACCTTTACTAGGTGTAGGTATCTGATACATATTCTTTTTATTTATTTCCTTGCCCAGACTATACGTTAAAGTCTTCTGTGGGTTATCATGACCATTCTGCCAGAGGCAACAGCTAGGCTACAGGGGTCATTAAGTGTTGAAAGAATAGGAAAAAATATGGATAAATCTAAGAAATTATATAACATGTAAACTAGCCATGTATAGAGGCACACTCCTCTAATCGTGCAGTCAGGAGACTGAGGCAGGAAGATGGGGAGTGTGAGGCCTGCCTGAGCCATGTGGTGAAAGTCTGTCTCAAATAGCTGAACACAATTAAAAGTTATAAGGCAGTTTTACTTAATGTGTACTTTTAGAATAGCTAGTGTTGTTTTAGATATGTTATGTAAGCATTTAAAATAATACTGCCACTATTTTTTGAAAATATTTTTAATGTTATACTAAAATATGCAATAGAGCATCATGCCATAGCTTATGTTTCTAGCACTTTGAGGGTGAAGACAAAAAGACTGGAAGGTAGAAACAGAAAACCTTGAGGTATGGGATAGCTTGGGCCACATAGTGAGACCCTGTATAAATAACTTATAAGTAAATATCATAAAATAATGATTAAGAAAGATGTTTTAAGCAGAAATTATTGGTAATTTTTAAAGATTTTATTTTTTAATTGTAAATGGTTATGTGTTCTGACTGTATGTGTTTGTATGCATCTTGTGCTTATACTTACAGAGGCTGGGAGAGGGCATTTGGTCCTCTGGATCTGAAGTTACAGACAGTTGTGAGGCATCACGTGGTGCTGAGAACTGAACTTGTGTCTACTATATAAGTTCCAAGTGCTGTTAAACACAGAGCCACCTCCCCAGCCTCCACTTCAGGCACTCTCCAGTTCCTTTTAGTGTAGGAACTTTACCCTTTGTAATGAACATGTTAGCAAGAAGCACCTCTCCAGCCCTGCTGGAGTTTTTAGAAAGGTGTGTGTGTGTGTGTGTGTGTGTGTGTGTGTGTGTGTGTGTGTGTGTGTGTGTGTAACAACTATTAAAGACACCATGATTTTGAGCAAGATCAATGGGGTAGTACATGGGAGAGATTGGAGATAGGAGAGGAAAAAGGGGAAGTGATTTAATTATAACTTCAAAAAATAAAGAGAAAAAGATGTTTATATCCCTTGTATTACTTTTGGAGTATATGAATAGATATAGATAGTGTTAATTTTTCCTGGGAATTATTGTCCATGTATTTGCGGTCTTTTGGGTAAAAGGTTCACAGGCATCACCTTCCCTCAGATGCTAGTTTCTCACTAGCTGCTCAGGGCCTAGAAATTGTCCTTAAGATGTCCTGTTACCCCCAGAACTTTATGTTGACTACTCATTACTGAAGGTGCCTTAAGTATTTCACCAGAGCAGCTAACAAATGAGCAAAATTCATTCGAAGTATGTCTATGTCTTTCCTCGTTTTGGTGTTGCTAAGAAGCAGTAAGATCATGCTGAGGAAAGGCAAGCAGGAAGGACCCAGAGAAGCCTTGAACAGCTAGCTCACAGTCAGAATTTTGTTCTAGCATTTCTTTCCCAGCTGCAATTTGCAGTGATTTTTGTCTTACAGATTTTGGGCCACACTAGATACTTTCCTGGAAGAACTTTAGAAAGCCACTTGCTGCAAATGAGCAATGGCATTTTGCATCTGGAAACAACTTGACAGTAATAAATTCACTGACTGGGCTTTCTTCAGTTCATGCAAATATGCATATGTGATTCCTATTTACCCATGTGTTGGCTTATTCCCATTTAAGTAAAGCTCTATGGTGATGAGGTTTGAAAGATTTCGGATTTTATATATTGTTTGCAAATGCATATAATATGTTTTGATCAAATCCACTCCCTACTCCCTCCCCTCCAAATTCTCCACACCACAACTTTTCCCTCCCAACTGCAAGTACTCCTTATAACCCACTCGGTCCACTTATGAGTGCCAGCATGTGCAGGGTTGTAGGACTGTCCCCTGAACCATGGGCAGCCTGCCTAGCAGGGGACACATCCCTGAGGAGAAAACTGCATCTCTCTCTCAACATGTACCTAAAAATGATAGACCAAGTATGATATGTTAATGTGCCTCTTTTTTTGCTGATTCTTTAAAAGTGGGTTCCAGACGTTGGGATCGACATGTAATCTCAATCTATTCAGGAGGCTGAGGAAGGGAGAGGACATATTTAAGGCCTGTCTGGGTCCCATAGCAAGGGAAAGGCTAGTCAGTCAGTGTAATGAGACCTTGTCTCAAAGAAATGCAAAGTGCTGGCTAGGTCGAAGACTCAGTACAAAAGGCATGGAACATTGTAGAATCCCTAATCTCTTCTTCTAAATGTCCAGAGTTTTCAATAATTCTAAACTTCCGAAGCATATATCTTGGCAAGATTTGCTTGCAAGCCATATTTGATTTAAATTAAATTATTCAGTTTATGTTAAGCTTCATTAAGGCCAATCATTCTTCTTCATTCTAGAAACTTTGAGTTGGCAAAAATAATACAGAATCAATTAGAATTCTAGGGAAAGAGGGAATCAGGAATGTATTATTATATGATACTTGCCATTTGCTTATGATAATAAAGTTCAGAAATACCTTGTTTTGTCTTGTTTGGAAAGTTTAAAAGATTATTTAAATAGACGTAAGTATTAGTTGGTTGCACATTAACTGCCAAGCACTGATTAATTATATTTCATTTCAATTTTATTTATTTTTTCAGGATCACCTCGTATGTTTAGATTAAATTTCTTCTGGGAAATAGAATCCAGAAACTATAATACTGATTTCTCTGTTGGAATAATCCTTAGCAAGACAGCTCTCTCCACTCATTATGTTTATGAAGTTATTCTTTCTACTAATAGACAAGTGTACTCAAACTTTTCCAAAAAGCCTCCATAAGCCATTGGAAAGCTGGACTCAAATAAAAGTTGGGTGAAATTTTAGACTTCAGTTCAGTCTTCAAGAGTAGGATATTGGCAGTATTATTAAAAGGCCGAAATGAGCAGTAATATGGAAATTAAGGGTCTGAATGTTTTCTTCCTGTACTATCCTTTGTATTTCACCATGTCTGTTGTGCCCTGAAGTTTTCTGCTATTCCTGAAAAAGCATGTGTAATGTGTATAGATTCTGAGTACAACTTGAACAGGTGTTTTTCTCTTCTGACACTTTCCACTGTCACCTCCTATAGAATAAAGGGAAAACAGAGATGCTTACTAGGGTCAAGAATAGTTCATACACTACGTAATGGGGAAGGGGGGAGGGGAGGGGGAAAAAGACAAGCTATTACTTGACTTCCTGCCTTAAAAGTGAGCAGGGTGTGGTGGCACAGTTTAATTCCAGTACTCAAGAGGCCGAAGCAGGAGGATCTCTGTGAGTTTGAGGTCTACATAGTGAGTTCCAGAACAGTCACGGCTGGCTCTGTCTCAGAAACAACAACAACAACAACAATAACAACAACAACAAAAATAACAAGAACAAAAATTCTGAGTGGGCTGTCATTTCAGTAGTTGGCAGTTCAACTTGGAAAACTGACACCATTGCTTCTAGATTCTCTCTATTCCTAGGCTAGAAGCAGCCCATGGATAAAAAAAAATAATCCAAGTCAAGAAAAGGGATGTTTTGATCTTGAGCATTTTGATCCTTCTGAAGTGTGCTTTCTACCAGCTACCATGGAAACGCGGATAGCTTCTTGGATACTCTCAGCCCTCTTGAGTTCAGGCTGGGAGAGCTAGTGACCTCATTACAATTTGGATCAGAGTTGTGGAAAGGCAGCTCCCAGGGAAAGCAGAAGACAGCCTCCTGAGGGCCTAAGGAACCGAGGGGCTTTTTAGCATTCTGAAACTTTTTGCATATTTTAGCTAGGTAGTCATCTCTGAGCTTCAGCCCGGGACAGCTTCCCATAGTTCGCAGCTGTGTCACATCTTGAAGTTTCTTATGCATCCTACACGCTTTCACAAGGCAGACACTTATCTCTTCCAGCTGTAAGCCAGAGGGAGCGGTGCTGCAGAGTCTTAGCAACAACACATGCAGACTCAAACAGCTCAGTTAAGTCTCCAGTCGGACTTTTAGGCACCAGAACTCTGTTGGAATTCACTGATGATTCCTGAATTCAGTGATGATTACTGGCTGTAAGTTCATACAGCTTGCAGAACTGTGTTGGAAACTGGCCATTTTCTCTGCTGTTTTCTTCTGGCATTCCTACATCACTAGTTGAGAATGGGTTGGACTATGTTGCTTAGAAAGCAATGGCAGAAGAGGCTTGCTCACTGCAGTTGAAGGTACAATAGAAGGGTGTCAGGAAGGATTAGCTAGAGGCAGGATGTGTCATAATGAGACTGACTTGGAAGAACTGCTAAGGGAAACTGAAAGCACTGCTAGGGAAGGAATGTTCCAGATGCTTGTCTCTTGATCCTTTCCTACAGTGATCCACACCCCAAATAAATCATATCTCCCTTGCCTCTCCCAGTTGGGGCTCTAGCTTCTGGAAGATGCCAATTCTTCATAGGAATTGGTGAGAGTTGGATGGAGTGTCTGACCTCATTTGTCCCTTTTGTTTGGAGTTCTGAATAGAACCAGGAAAATTGGAAAAGGGAATGGAATTAGGACCATAAAAGACAGTCTTTGATTGTACAACAGAAAGAATGAAGAAGGAAACTGAGTTGAGAGTCAGTTGAAAAGGAGGATTAGGAGAAACGGTGTGTGTGTGTGTGGGGGGGTGTGCTAGAATTTTTTCTACTGAGAAAATTGGCTGGCACCAATTATGTATGGTTACCTCTCATGTAACACTTTTATAAATAAATGAACAAAGGAATATTTAGGATTGGAGGCTCATGCCTTATAAACTGCTACTGGCTGTTCCTAAGGGAAACACGGCCTGCATTTGACCCAGAGTATGTTTCTGTGTCTTTCCACAGCTAATTTTATAGAAAGGTTGAGGGCCTCAATCATAGGTGTGTGAGATCCATACTAGGAAATATAGGAAAAAACTTAGAAGGCCACAGGCAGGATGGGGATAATGCCACAAGATAACTCTTACCATAAACTAGATCACCTTCGACGTTATATAGTGATGACTAGGGAAAAGAAACTAAGGGGGTGGGAATCATGATGATGTGGGTAGAGAGAATAAAGGATCATAAGAGTGCACCTGACAGCTTCCTTTTCATTTCTGTTTTGGCTGCCAGATTATAATGAAAGCAGGCGCTTGAAGAAGGAACATAAGATGTTGGATACCAAAAACCCTTACAACCTGTACCATAAGCAGGGCCAAGTTATAGCAGTGCTGTTTTGAGTGCTTTTGTTAGACCACAGTCATTCTACACAGTGCTTTTTACAGTGTGAGACCATGAACCAGCAGCATCAGCATTACTTAGAAATTTGTTAGAAATATAGATTCTTAAGCTGTATCCTGGACCTATGACATCAGGAAGTATAGAGTGGGGGGACTGGGAAATTTGTGTTTTAAAAGTAGCCCTCCAGGTATATTCAAATTTGAAAAGCCATTGGTCTCATAGTAAGGACTCTCAGGCAACCAAGAATCCATTGAGGCACAGTTAGACAGTGTTGAGTCCAACTTAGGGTACCATTTCTAAAAGAGTAGGACCTGCTAGAATGGTCTTTGACCCCGTTAATATAAAGATATGTAATATTTCTAAATTTTCTTCAACAGTGTTCACAAATTTCTTACCACTAATATGAATATTAGCTCATCTAACATTAATTATGATAATTAATGAAATCCCTGGTGTAATGGGAGCTAAATATAGTTGCAGAAGTTTACAGTGGCCGCCTCTTGAGTAAGGCATTTGATTAATTGCTAGCTAGCCACCCCTGGAGGATGCATTTCTGATTAAGACAACTGACCACCTCTACAGTGTAGCATAAATGAACACACTCATACATCATGTTATATAGTCTACGTGAAGGAATTTTTAAAAAACTTTTAAAAAGTTGAAATTATTAAAGCATTATTTAAATAGCATAAAATGCTTTCATTCTAAGTATACAATTTTTGGCAAACTTACAGTCATGTAACCACTACACCAATCAAAATACATACTGTGAACACCTAGATCATATCTGTGGCTTCCTATGAGTAGAATTTTCCACTTCTATGCTACAATAGGTTACCATTTGGCTGTAGGTTGTATAATTTTATGTAAATTATGTAAAACCAGTTGCATGGATTTCAGATTGATTTTTGTTATATTCTCAGTAGTTATTTTCCTTTTACTGTATGTCACTATCTATTATGCGACTAGTACAGGTTGTTTATTTGTGATAATGTTTTGTTTTCAGTTTGGGGATGTGATAAAGCATAAATAAAACATTCATATTCCAATCTTTATGTAAACATGTATTTTTATGTAAATATCTACAAACATGGATCATAAGCTATATGTATATTTGATTTAATAACAAATTCCTAATATGGGGCTGGCGAGATGGCTCAGAGGTTAAGAGCACTTGCTGCATTTGAAGAGGATCCAGGTTCTGTTCTCAGCACCCACATGGTGTCTCACAACCACCCATACCTCCAGTTCCAAGAGATGTGACATGCTTATTCTGGTCTCTGTAAGTTCTAGATGCACATGTGATACATACATTCAGGCAAAACACTAATACACATTAAATAAATATAAATAAACCTTTAAAGAAAAAAAAAAAAAGAAACCACTAATGTAACTTTCCAAAGTTGTATTGTTTTGAGTTCCTACCAACAGAATAAGTACTCTGGTTGTTCCATATTCCTATCAATATTTGGTATTGCCAGTTTTAAAAAAATTATGCTAAATGATTTAAAATAACTTACAGATACTCTTTCCCTCTCTCTACTTTAAATGTCGGCCTGGATGTTTGGTTTCTGCAAAGCCCACAGAGTTAATAATGTTGATCCAGGTGACTTAGATAGAGACTAAGTATTTCTGTTTCCTCACACTAGAATTAGTTTTCTGGATAGCACTTATCTGTGACTGCTAGTTATGCAGTCTACCTTTTGTTCACTTCCTCGCTTAGTCTGTCAGTTCTCTGGCTGCGTTGGATCCATTTTTTCAGAGAGCAGTTGTACCTCAAGTTGCTAAGAAATAGGACAGGTGGCAGAATTCTTCTCTTCCAGAAGCTTTTTGGAACTGAGTTTCTGAAACATACATACATAGAAACTCTAAAAAAGAAATATAACTAATAAGGCTTGTGCAGACTTGAATAAGGGCATTGTCCAAATATAGCCTTCTGTTAGATGACTTTTAGGGACTTACAGACAGGTGGCTGTAGAAAACAGTAAACTGTCAACTTGTTACTCCGTGCTGACTATGGGAATTATACCTTAGAATATCAAGCTAATCATCAGCAAATGGCAACAAATATGAAGACCCACAAGTAGATACTATGCAGAGAGAGAGACAGAGACAGAGAGACAGAGAGACCTTGGAACACACAGCCCTAAATGAGATGTCTCTATCAAGTCCCTCAGCTCAGAGCTTGGCAAACCAGCAGAAGAGAAAGCAGAAAGAGTGTAAGAGCCAGAGGGGATGTAGGACACCAAGAACACACAGCCCTCCGATAACTGATCAAAACTCATATGAACTCACAGAGATGGAAGCCGCAAGCACCTCCTGTATGAGTCTGCACCAGATCCTCTGTGTATACATTATAGCTCTAAGTTTAGTGGTGCTATGGGCTTCCTGAGTGAGTGGGTCTCTGATTCTCCTGCCTTCTCCTGAGCGCTTTTCCTTTTGTTGATCTGTCTTGTCCAACTTTGATGTGGTAGTTTTGTTTTATCTTATTATATCTGATTTTATCATAGTTTTAAAAAATAAATGGATGGATGAATGAAAACCTAGACAGCAGGGTGAGGTTAATAGCTGTTATTTATATCTGCTGGAAGAGGGACAATCCATTTTCCTTGGGCAGGTCTTATGCTTGGGAGTAATTGACAAACTTATAATGAATTCCACAGTTTGATTTGTGTGTTTTTATTTGGTTACAGTTTGGTAATGTTTTTTCCTTTTTGTGTGGTTTTATTTTGTTAGGCTTCATTTCTTTGAGGGGAGTTCTTGTTATATTGAGCTTTTGCTTTTTGAGGAAGAACTTAAACTTGGGTGTGTGGGGAGGAGGAGGAGATCTAGAAGGACTTGGCAGAGGAGAAGAATATGATCAAAATATATTGAAAATTTAAAACTGTTTTAAATAATAAAAATTAAAATGAATATAAAGCTAATTACTAGTCCGAGATTACAATATTACAATTAGCAGAAAGAAGTTTAAAAAAAAATCTGTTCTGTAAAATTAATTAAAGAGGATCATATATTTGAGAGAGAAATTTAGGGCAACATAGGAAGATTTGGAGCAAAGAAAGGGAGGTATGGAAATGATGTAGAGTGCTCATAGAATTCTCAAAAAATTAAAAAGAAATTATTCTATTGTGACTATAATTAATGATGGTATATTATGTGCTTGAAAATGCAAAGAAGTTAGATGGATATTAAGTGTTCTCACTACAAAAAATAATAATGATGAGTGGGAATGGATGCTAATTACTAAATTTAATCATAGCATTATATGCTTGTATACCTCAGACATCATATTGTACATGACAACTATGTGCAATTATGGGTCAAGTTTTAAAAAATAAAGAAAAATGTTGACATTAGTTTCACTTAAAATAACATTAAAACGTATAAACATAAACATAGAGTATATAAACACACTTAGATTGCTAAACAGTATGTGCTCTGCATTTATGGGTTGTTTTGATTTATTTATTCAGTTTTATAAATTTCTTTAATTTCTATCTTTTCTGTAATAAACACATGTCCCTTTTATATTGCAAAAGTTGTAACCCTGATTTTTGAGTGCTCAGTTCTCATAGCAATTTCAGGATTATATTCCTTCTTTTTCTTTAATCGTGGGCAGCAGACATTGACTACGGTAGATTCCAATCTAGAAAGAAAAAGGCACCGTGTTCTGCTTTCCGCTCTTCTGAGCTGGCAGTGCATGAATGGCCCGCAGGCTTTGCTGTAGCAGTCCATCACAGACCTAAGCTTCACTCACTGTCAAAGGGCACGAGGGTTTTTTTTTTTTCCTTAACCCTAAATGAACAGAATTTCACCTTATAAAGCTTGGCACATAAGCACAGGGCTTCTTTCTAGCCTATTATTTTGACTTTTGTAGCTGTTGGCAAGTCATCAGGGATTTCCTCTGGGCTTTCTGATGAAATAACAAGCGATCTTTGTTTTCTTCCTTTTTGCTTCAGCTGACCTGAATAATGTCAGGTTCTCCGCGTATAGGACTGCCATGAAGCTCAGAAGGCTCCAGAAGGCCCTTTGCTGTAAGTATGAGCCACTATTTGAAGGCTTTGATAATTTCTCTTTGCTCAAAGAATGGGGCTTGGGGATTTTTGACAAGGTCATTTTGCCAGGTAAAATTCATTCTTTAAAGTGTTTAGCTCAGTATCTACCTAGACTATTTTGTTAGATGAGAACTATCTCTGCGTGTGTTCGCAACTATTGTTAAATTGATAAGATATTAATAAATTTTATTTTTTGCCATGAGTAGCATTTGCACCCACATTTAGCTTTGTGCAAGTTACATTACCTCCCCCTTTCCCTTTACATCTTCATTTTAGAAAGGACATTTAGTATTAGAGGGTTATGGCAGTGTTATTAGAACCAAGTTCACAGATATATATCATTTTTTTAAGACTAATATTCAGATGGATGTTATGATAGAAGAAAGATGATTGGATCTTTTGTTTGCTTGTTTTTCCAGACAGGGTTTCTGTGTGTAGCCCTGGCTATCCTGGAACTAGCTCTGTAGACCAGGATGTTCTCAAACTTAGTGAGCTGTCTCTTGGGGTTAAAGGCAGCAATACCATGCCTGGCTAGATTATTTTTAAAAATCATGTATGTTTGTAAAAATGCTGAAGTATGACACGGATACTTTTGTTACATGGCTATTGTATCAATGAAATTAATTATGGATAATATTGTTTAAGTGTTAGTATGCATTAAGGATACGTTCATGAAATAGATAGGCACACACACTACCATAAAAGAATTTATAATGTAATGACGGATACCCAAGGTATATATGAAAATCTGGGGACTCACATAAATGTACATAAAAGTCATCAACATGTTACAATCATAAGTATCCGTGTTATAATCGTGACTGATATAAACAGTGGTTATTGTCTCCATTTCCAGGCTGAGGCACTGAGGACAAGTGGGTAGATAATTTGATTGTCGTATTTAGTTTGGTAGCACTGGGAGAATGGCACACTATGAACACTAGCTTTGTGCAGTGAGGTATAGAGAATGTTCATGGGAATTAGTGTCATCTAAGCCATATAGGTCCAGAAACATAGGTAGAGCTCACTCAAGGAAGAATGTTCTAGTCATTTGGAGAGAAGGCTGTATTTTCAGGCCTGGAGCCTAAAGAGAGCAGAAAGTACTCAGGAACTGAGATTCCTTCAGCATGGCTACTGTGCAGAATTCCAAGGAGGGCAATTGTGAAATATTAGGCTGGAGAGAGAACCAGGAGACAGATTGTATAGAGCTTTTTAAACCCAAGTTAAAGACTTTAGAGATCAGTGGGAGCCATTCAAGAGATTTTGGCAAGGCAATGGCATGGTTGAATTTTCACTCAGAAAAACCATTCTGGATGTGAAAGAAAGCATGAGTTGAGGGGTTAAACTGCTGTCAGGAAAGAGATCTATTACAGAATTGAAACAATATGGCGGCCTGAATAGGAATGGAGGAGCATTTTCAATATCTAGGAGGTAGACTTGTGATCTAAGCCTTAGTGGCTTATGGATTGTAAACTTGGATAGCAGAGCTTGGTGAAATGTACAGTTCTGAGGAGAACTATAAAAACAAGATTAACAGTTGAAAGCATGGAAAGGTTAAGAGAGTATAGTCACAGGGAGAGGGACGGAGAGAGAGAGAGGAAGAGAGGGGGTTGGTAGTCATTTAGGACAGAGATGAGCAACCAAGAAAAATTAGTACAAGGGCATGGCTAGGAGTTCAGTAGGAAAATCCAAGATGTTGTAGTGCCATGAGAAGAAAAAAAAAAGGGATCTGTTATTAAGGTCAGATGATGTTGGTGACAGTGCCCATTGTATATAGCAACAAAGAGAGCCTTAATAACTTTGGAGAAGGTAATACACTTAATAGCTTAAAAATGAACCAAAAGTATGGATGGATGACATCTGCCTATTCTTACAGATCCTTGGTTCTAAAGGGAAGGAAAGAGGGGTTGTAATAAATTTGAGATGACTGAGGAAGTAAAGATTACTGGCTTAAGAGGAGAGGATAAAAATGGGCAAGATATGGGCAGGTGGTCTAGACACTTCCCTGCTATTGCAGCGTCAGAGAGAAGGATACATGCAGGTTCTAGGTAACTGGCTGGCTGCTCTTCCAGAGGTCCTGAGTTCGATTCCCAGCAACCACATGGTGCCTTACAACCATCTGTAATGGCATCTCATGCCCTCTTCTGCTGTGTCTGAAGAAAGCTACAGTGTATTCATATTACATAAAATAAATAAATAAATAAATAAAAAAAAAAGAGACATTGCTGAGCACTATTTCCAAAGTGGAACTGTTTTAAAAGTGATTAGGTCTAGGCTATGGCCATTTACATAAATGACAATGTGAATTCTGTGTGAGTTGTCATGGAGGTATAATAGAAAGTTAAGATATTGAGAAGCTAGGGTTATGTATGAGTCATGCATGCTGATATTAAAATCACTCCAAATTGGGGACAGATTTGAGAAACACTGAATGACCATAAACCTTGGCCACTAAGGTTCTTTGGGGACAAAGATGTCCAATCCAGAGGGTCTCAGAAGTAGGTGGTACTATAGTCAAGAAACCATTGGTTTATGGTTGTCACATAGAGATGTAAGCGCCCTAGAAGTGAAATTACTGAGAAGAATCAGGTAGGCTCATTTTCTTTTCATACTGAGATTTCCAATGCTTAACACAGAACTGGGCAGAGAGTAAGGCTTTCTGCTTTCATAGAATGAATACATGGATGAAAGCCAATGGAAGATTCCATTGCCTTACGAGCTTATAGCCTGAAGTTATCATTTTCAGGTGTATAGCTGCCAAGTTTAAGTAGTTAATAAAAGGCTCCCCATGCCTAGGATTTTCTTGGGGACCTGGTTAATGAACCATAGCAGGCACAAAGGAGTTTGGGGTAGGGTGGAGTCAAGGGGCTGAATAGAGAAAGTCTTCTGTCTTTTTTCTTCTCTTGACCCTGCCCCATCCCAGAGATACTACTTTCCTTTGATAAAAAGGAGAATTATGAACTGGTTATTATAAAGTGCTATAGAATATTCCTGTAAGATCCCAAAAGTTCAAAAGAGGTAACCAGCTGTTTCAGGTTATACTATGACAAAACTCAGAAATAGACTACGTTGAAATGTCTCTAACGTCTCATGACTATTATCCCTTCCCATAACTGCATGGGAACCATTTGAACATTATTCAGTTTTTATGGTGAAAGAGTCCTATTCATTGGCTTTTATTTCTGTGTATGCGAAAATTTTTGATAAACACTAGGGAATTGGAGGAGTTAGATATTGTAAAAAAATGTTAGCCATTTGAGGTGGTAACCTTGTAATAAACTTAAGCTCTGAATGTAGGATGATTTTGTTGAATTTCACTTTTAAGCAGATTTGAAATTCTCAGCATTTCTTTTCAGAACTTCACTCTTATTTGAAAAAAAAAAATCAAGGATGGCAAAATTAGAGCGTATTTATCTAAATTAGGTACTGAATTCTTAAGAATGCATGGATAATGCCTTGCAGACTATGGCCCCATGTGCAGTGGGAACAGAGTGAGAAGTTTTGCCAATCCATTTACTTTTGAAAAACATGTGTGGTCCAATTCCTTAGTGAGTTTTCAATAGGTGATTTAAGAACTTCCTCTAAATTTTGTATTTGCTTAGGTTTATCTTCTAGTTCTTTTTTTTTTTTATTTCTATGCCTGCAAAAGCCTGATAAAGAGCTATTGTCCTTGGTCTAAAGCAAGTGAAACTTGCCCTGGCTAGTTTTTCCTACCAAATGTCTGCTTCTACTATGTCTTACATTAATGGAAATTAGTGATGTTATCTCTATGATTTCTTAATGCCAGTGAGGAGATTGAATTACAGATGGCTTGGAAAACATACTTAGCTGCCTCTATAAAGCAACTGATTTTTTAAAACCTTCCTATCAAAGTTCAATATTACAATAAACCAAATAACATATTTTATCTACTATAGATAGAGAATATGCTACTTACGTTATGAATATCACCATTGGCTTACAGTGCCCCTCAGTTTATAATCACTGTTAATGTTGCATGGTCTGTAGTGCTTTTCTGGGCATTGTGAGTAAGTAAAAGTTAAAGTTGATAGAACTGCAAAGATAAATTGGAAATCTTAGTAAGAAGGATTTTTGAGTCTCTTTATATGGTTGAGAGCTTGGGGGCAAGTATGAAGACGACAATGTAGGCTTTTCCTTTCTTCCGTGGTTCCGATTACACTCCGTAAGTGTGGATCCTCTATAATTAAAAAGATAACCAAATCGCAAGAGCAGAAGAAAAAATGCACTTAAAAAAGCAGGTATATTTAGTTTATTTTTATGTAGGGAATTGAAGAGAACCACAGGCCTAAATAGATGACAGTTGATAAATGTGACAACTACTTTCCATGCAAGAAGAATTTGAGAATAATTTGCCTCTGTTTAGGAATGAAATCCTAAATTATAGCCATGTGGTACAGTATAGGATTGTCTGAATAAAGCTGAAACTTCTGCATTTGCCCTTACTTAAGATGAACAAAGTGAAGAAAATATGCTTTCATCCATGGACCTTACCATCTAATAGTGCATTAAAGTGGCTAAAGGAGGCATTAGGCAGGGTTACATTGGTATTGTAGACTCACAGGAACCCACAATATCATGGCTTATACATCTACACTTTATTGCCATAAAAAGCTACAACACAGTTGCATTAAATGCAGGATATGGATCCTCAGTCATACACTGCCTCACAGGAAGGACTCTTAGAAACAGGAGAATGATTTTGTTCCCCCATCTACTTTTTAATACACATACATTATTTTTCATGTAAGGTAGAGGGCATATCTCTGTTAGGTAAGAATTTAAAATATTTTGAAGACATGACAAATAATGCTTTTAAAAGTATGTTACTTTCCAGATGTCAGCACCTCAAGAGGAAGAGGTTTTGTGATAACACCCATATTATCTTCCAGGGGAAGGACTGAGGTCTTGTAGTAAGTTTCTCTGACGTCCATCAGTTGCAGAACAGGAAAAGAGCTGCTTGGTTGGTGCTCAGTTCTAATGGGTGATATCAAAGAGTACTTTGTAGGCTCCATTATCCAAGAATGACTAGTTTCATTTCCCATTATTCTAGGCACCTTTCCATATTTGTCATTCTTTCTGGAATTGCATACATTCAAACGTATTGTTCCCACACTAGGACTAACACCTCTTTCATCAATTAACCTTTACTTAAGAGTAAATGCTAACTGCCTATGCATTCCTAAATCCAGCTTCTGCATTTTTATAAGTTTCTTTCTTAAAAAGTTAGTTCTTTCAGAGTTTCAGATTTCTACTTGTTTTGAGCATTTTACTCTCTCTCCTCCCCCACTTTTTCCCGTCTGTCCATTCTTTTTCTACCCATGCAACATTGTATGTTGTGCGATTTTTTTCTTCCTTCTTCTTTTTTTTTTAATTCTTAAGTATAATTTGTAATGCCCAAATATTCTTGGATGTATATATATATGTATATATATATATATATCCCTTAGGATTGAGCACTGTATAGTCTCTTATTCACTGTGCTTTGGCCATTTGTGTGTCTTTATGTTAATTAGTATTTACTGCAAACAGAACACCCTCAGATGAGGGTTAAGAGCTGCACTGATCCATGGGTATAACGAAAAGCCATTAGGATTTAGTTTAATAATATGTTAGTTTAATATCATAATGGTAATTGGTTCTCTCCTAGGGCCTGTGTTCTGCTTAGCCATAATTTCTTGACCTGTTAATAGTACAAGGTATGACATTTTATCCTGTGGTATATATAGAACTTAAATGTAATCAGAAAGTGGCTCTTTACTCTCATGATGTTCATACCAGTATTGTACCAGTGAGCATGTTTTGCTAGGCCACAAGCTGAGCCAGAGCATCACATCAAGCTGGTACAGACATGGTGCTGAAGGTGCTATGCAAGCAACCAGAAGAGAAAAGTATTCACCAATCCTATCCAGGTACAAACCCTGGAAGTCACAAGGGTCTTTAGTTTACCAAAGGTATTGCTGCTGCTAAGAGAAACATTGAAGGGAGTAGAAAGGACTAGCTAGATGGATGAGCCAGTAGCTACCCATGCCTGATGACTGGAGTTTCATCCTGGGGAATAGAAGAAGAGAGCCAGATGTTCTATGATCTCCGCACATGTATTATGGCACGGGCATTCCCTACTTGACTAAATTAAATAAATGTACTAATATTTTAAAAAGAAATTAAAATTAATGCACAAAAAATTCTTCTCTCCCAGGCTAAAATTGTAAGTCACTCTTCAGTGGAATGTAGCTTTGGAATGCCACAGAAATGTCCATGATTCATACTAGACTTCTGAGTTTCATTCTTAGGAAGGTAGTCCCACCCAATTAAACATAATACTGTCTCAGTGATCCAGGTGTTCAAATTATCCCTCCACCCACTTACAGATTTTCACACAGGAAAGGAGCAGAAAACATTTTGTCCTGTAAAATTATAGCAGATTACATACAGAACACAAACCTTTTACTGTATCCCCAATATTGTTCTTAAATTTTCATTATCATAATTAATGGCCACACTTTTTAGTCACAGCATGAGAAATGATTCTTCTCAATATTTGACTACATAAATATTCTTATGGTGTACTTTCTAGTATACATGCTTAATAACTAATATATCCTATGAATCAAGAGGCAAACAACATAGTCATATTTAATGTTGTTTCATGAAGTGAGGATCACAGGGGGAGCTCTCATTCCTGTATTCACAGTATTTGACCCATTGGCTGTCTTTCTCACTATTAAAAGAGTGAAGGTTGTAGCCTTTCAACCTAAAGCAGATGTGAGTCAATGCTAAGAGAGCGTTCTTTCTCATAGATACCAACATTGCGTTATATTTTCTCTTATAGGAAAAAAAAAAAGGACATAACTTGGTGCCTTCCTTACCCTCTTAGCATCAGTCTCACTTTCCTTTTCCCATTGGTTTTCATCCAAATCCTAGCCCTTTCACCAACATGTGTACAAGCATTACCTTTGGATTTAGCCATTGTGTTGGTCCTTGTTGATGGTGGCATCACCATTTACTCCATTACCAAGGGTAATAGACATTGCTGTAATGAGAACAGAGATTGGGTTGTTCTGCCTTCTAGAACAAACCTTTGACATGTTGAGTTAGGCTTGATACTGGAAAGAAAAAATCCACCGATTCCTATGGAATGTATGTATTTAAGTTTCAATATCTGGATTTTCTCGTTTTTGCAGTAGTATTCATTTGATTTCTGTTACTGTGACAACCACCATGGCCTTAAACTCCCAGATCATAGTCCATTACTGAGGTAACTAAGAGTAGGAACTCAAGGTAGGAACTGAATCTGAAGCCATGGAGGAACACTGCTTACTGGGTTAATCTCAATGTCTTGCTCAGTGTACTTTGCTTTTTTGTATATCCCAGGACCACTTGCCCAGGAATGACACTGCCCACAGTGGGCTGGGTAGCATCACATTAATAAAGAAAATTCTCCACAGAGTTGCCCACGGGCTAATATGATGGAGGCATTTTCTCAAATGACGTTGCTTCTTCCCGGATGACCAGAGCTTGTGTTAAATTCACAAAAAGTAACCACTGTAGCAATATTGCCAGCGATTGAGACTATATTGTAGATAGGAACTACTAGGTCTGGCATCAATCAGGAAAGAAAACTGTGCTGGAGGGAATATGTACCAGTAATTCCCTTTGTTGAATTATCTTTTAATTGTAATTTGGTCCCACTGGTGTAGCCCATTTCTCAGAGTTAATAGTTGCTCAGATTCCTTTGTTTGCTGCTCCACCCCTGGGTCAGAGGAAATAAAACTCTGTGGAAGGAGACGGTGCTTCCCCCTTAGCCTTTGCTAATTCAGCTAATACAGTTTTCATCTGCTCTAATATCAGCATGCAGATCCATTCTAATCCGTTCTGTTAACTTCTTCTATTTGAGTTCTTAGTCCAGACACTACTAGAAAATTGAATGTTCATCCATAATGAAGTCCAAAGCCTGGGCTACTACATGCTAAGGGTAGCTTGCCAACCAGCATCACCAGTTTTTCTTTCTAAGTAATGCATTCCTAATATTTTAGTGAAGAATGGCTTGTGACTCTTGTAAACACTCTCACTCCTGACATTGACTACAATAATAGTGGCGGTTAGACGGTCAGTTGTTAGGAAGGATGTCAGGAGCAAAATGGCATTGTTTGCAAATCTGCAGTTCTTTTTAGGACCAGATACCATATACCAACCACACCAAAATAATATGCATCACAGCTACAGACTGCATCACAGCTTGTTCCAGAGACCGAGTGATTTTTTTTTTTTTAAACAAAAGCCACACCAAGGTACATTTTGTCTCTGATCGAGATCCACTGATGTGAACACAAGCACTTTGGCAAACCAGGAGGGCAAACTGGAGTTTTGCCTAGGGATTCCTATATCTTGATGATAACCCACATGTACTCTTCCTTAAATGTTAGCCCCAAACACCATAGCAGTCATGAGTCTCACTGAGATAAGACAAAAAGCAGGCAGTGTTCATGGCAACAGTCAACATGATGATAATCTATAACCCAATCTGTAACCCAGTTTTACATTTCAACAGGTCATTTATTTCATTGCTGTGACCACTGAACTTTATTGATACTTTAGTAAAGTATCTCAAGACAGCTTCAAGCCCTCTGAGAAAATCATTATAGCACAGACAACTACATAAAAATACACTGAATAATTAAAAATGATTCATTGGTTCTTTGTGAATTTCACATCATGTGCCCTGTCCCTTCATATCTGCCTTCCACTCTTGTAACCTCCTCCCCCAAAAGAAAATAAATAAGAGAATAATAATAATAATAAATCTTGTTGTAGAAGATGTGGTGTGGTGTCACAGTATGTCCCACAGTAGATAACCTTTTGTCCACATAATCCTTACTTGCAAGTGTTCATTGCAATGAGTCACTGGTCTGGTTCAAGGCCTCTGGCTTTGGCTACATTGTTAATGCTGGATCCTCCCCAGGACTCCTCTCAGATAGCCTGTTGTTTCCCTGTGTCATGGAGATCCTGCAGCTTTGCATCTTCAGGACAGGCCTTTTTACATGATCTAGCAAGCACTTCATAGATGGGGTATGTGTTGGGGTGGGCCAACTCAAACACTGGATCTGGGCTTGAGTGGTAGCTGAGCTGGTTAGCTAGTCAGCTCTCCTGTGTCTGCCCAGGTTAGCTCACCCAATACCATAGCCAGAAAGGGGCAGGGCCAGCTCTCTCTGAGGCCCTAGAAAGGCCTAGCTTACCCTCTCCCATGCAACCAGGACTAGCTCTACTGTACTGCCCAGGCGAGGGCAGGGCCAATTCAGCACAGTGCTTCAGGCTGCAGACCAGACCAGGAATATCTGTATGGTCTTTGGGACATCAACACAGGACACTGGCCTATGACATCAATACAGGACACTGGCCTGAGGCATCAACACAAGACATTGGCCTGTGACATCAGTACAGGACACTGGCCTGAGGCATCAACACAAGACATTGGCCTGTGACATCAGTACAGGACACTGGCCTGGGGCATCAACACAAGACACTGGCCTGGGACATCTACACAGACCCTGGCTGCAACAGGACCACAGACCCAGACATAGCCCCTCAGGTAGCAGCAGCATGGGCCCGGATGTCCCTATCACCTCAAATTGCAGTGTAGTCCACTCAGATCAGTATGTCTCCACATGGTAGCATGACCCTCATATGTCCACATGGTATCCAGTAGCAGCCCAGACCATGGACATCTGATTGACCATTAGTGGTAACTTGGGCAACAGACATCAACATAGACCCCAGTTGCAGCAAGACCACTGAACCAGACATGACCCAGTCGAGGCAAAGACGTCATGGTGGCTTCAGGTAGTTGTGCAACGGTCCTCATATTCACTTGTTCCTTACCATTGTTGAATTTCAAGTTTCAATTTTCTCCACAGTGTACTCTGTCTTTCCCATCTCTCTATCACACATTCACCCATCATAGTAGCACTCACTGCCTGTGGCAGGCTCTTCTTCGGGCTGTTCTCTGCCTGAATACTTTTGTTTGCTGTGAGACATTGTTTCATCTAGCCAGGGCTTGGCTCGGACTTCCTATAGACTTGACTGACCTTGAACTCCTGATGCTCTGACCTCTCGAATCCTGGTTTCTACTACCATACTAGATGCACTCAGAAGGTTTACTTTGGAAATATATAGGGTCATCTCAGCAAGTCTCCTGTTGCCATACACTGGGCCAGAAAAGTCAACAGCTTCATCAGTTCTTAAACCATTACTGATCCTTAGCACACCCACCATCTTGCGACTGTCAGCTTGTGCTTCTGTGGGGACTGTAGGAGTTTTTCCTCTCTCATCAACTTAGGGTGACTCTCATTTCTCTCACTAGTTACTAGTATGGCATTCAGATGTGTTTTCCTTTCCACTAAAGTCAGTGAAGACCACTTTTTGCTGACAATTCTCCCATTCCATGCCATCTTGAAGGTGTTTTTGTTTGTTTGTTTGTTTGGTTGGTTGGTTTTTTTTTAGTTCTAAGCATCTATAATTCTGTGAAAGACACAGGAAGTAAAACAGCTTTCTGGTTTCTCCTTTGTGATTTCTAAAATAAAAGCTGCCATTGATAGTTGTATATTTATTTTTAATTGTTATTTAAGTTTTTCCATACAATCTTTTGATCATATTCTTTCCTCTCCCTCAGCTCCTCCCAGATCCTCTCCACACCCTACTTTGTGTTCTTTCTCAAGGAAAAAAAAACTGGAAAAAACAATGAAAATGAAAATCAAAACAGATAAGCAAACAAAAAGGAAAGGAAGAAAGACAGACAGACAGACAGACTTAATAAGACAAAAACAAAACAAAAAGCACACAAATAACCATGGAGTCTCTTTTGTACTGGCCAACTATTCCTGGGCATGGAGCCTGCTCTGGAGTATGGTCAGTATACTTAATGTCATTCCACTGAACAAAACTGATTTGCCCTTTGACAGCTTAGTGGTTAAGGGTAGGACTTTGTGTCCACTTTCCTTCATGTTTGCAATTTTGTCAGGTTTGAACCTGTTTAATTTTGGACATGCTGCCATAGTCTCTATCAGTTTCCTCTGTGTATCAGTCCTCTTGTGTCCGAAAGACACTCTTTGCTTAGAGTCATCTACCACCTCTATCTCTCACCAGCTCTACCACCTCTACCCCTCACCAGCTTCTCACCTCTTCTATATAAAGCCTTGAAGGGAAGGGTTTGATGAAGACATCCCAGTTATGGCTGAGTGTTCCAAAGTCTCTTCCTCTCTGCACCTTGTCTTATGGGGATGAGGGCTGAATGAGGCATTGATCTATCAGCATAGCAATATGTCATCAGAAACTGGTTATTCCCATGGTCCTTTAGCAGAATAATAGTGGTAGGTTTTCTCTTAGATCCATACCTATATAAACTAGGGTTCTTGGCCATTTTAGCACTCTTGTGTACGGGTCTACATCTCATAGAGTGGGTCTTAAATCTAACAAAGTAGTTAATTATTCCCATAACATTTGTGCTATTCCTGTCTTGCAGGCAAGTTTGTGTTGTATGTGGCAAGTCTTGTAATTAGGTGCAATTGTTTACTTCTCTCCTCTGATAGCATGCCAAGTACCTTCCAGCACAAGAAACAACAGTCAGTAGGGATGAAGCTTCTAGTTATACACCCCCTCAAGTTCTCCATGTTTGATGACATGTCATGTCATGTCTTCAGCAACAGGGCCTTACCCATCATGTTATTGAGATAGTTTGTGATCTTTTGGGGAAGGGAGTTTATGGGACCCCTTTGGACAATGACAGGATGTAAACCATGGAATTGATGTTTGAACCTAGAAGGGATGACTAAGCTCAACCAGATCTTCTTCTGAATGGCAAATAAGATGCTGGAAGACTAGCCATTTTCTCCTCTCTCTACCTACTTTTAGACCCACAACCTTCAGGCATGAAGAACACACCACTATGTAGTTCTATTCTTTAATGACATCAAAGCTGTAGCTTCTTTTTCCATTAAAGTATTTTTGAGGAAGTGCAAAGATGGCTTAGTAGCTAAGAGCACATATCATTCTTGTAGAGGACCCAAGTTCCAGTATCCATATTGGGTAGCTTACAACCACATGTAACTCCAGCTCCAAGGAATCTGGCTCTTCACTTGTTTGGCCATCTGTACTTACATGCCCATATCCACACACGTACCCACACACATACACATAGTTAAAAATAAGCCAAGTTTTAAAGACTCTTTCAAGTAATTTTAAAAGAAAACATTTTAAAATTATTTGTTTTATGTATATGAGCATTTTGTCTGCATGTATGTATAGGTATATGTATATGTGGTAACATATGTGCCTGGTCCCTTGAAGATTCAGAAGAGGACATCAGATCCCTGGAGTTATGATTTTAAGTCCCAATCTATATAGGTACTAGGAACTAAACCCAGGTCCTCTTCAAGAGCATCAAGAGCTCTTACATTCATGTGTGCATGTGCACACACATACACATACACATTTGAGCATGTGTACATTTATTTCATATTATAGTATATATTTATATAATGGAAATTGTTAACTTCAAGGAAAAAAATAGCTTTGCAAAACCTTCTGCTAGTTGTTTACTGAGATTTGCAGATAAGCTCATCATTTTGTTTAAAGTTTCACCAAAATAACCTCCATGTATTCCTTACTAGGCTTGGCTTGAACAGTGAGCATGTGTGAGTGTGTGCATGTGTATGACACTTCAATTGTCCACAATTCACTTCTCACCTCTTTGCTGATCCGTGGCATGGTCTCTGTCTGCTTAAATAGAATGCTTTTGAAAATTATTCCATGAAAACAAAATTTTGTTTTTCTGTTTACTATGCTTGTTTGGCCTTGTGTGATGGATTGGTTCTGTATTTAACCACATCCAGTTTTAGCAAAGAACACCATACGGTATTTCTCTCCTGTGTCATCTTCTGTTTCTGTTATTTCAGAGCAATTGCCTCGCTCCCTCTGGAGCTATATATATATATACTGTACATTTTCTGTTGTGCGTTACTATGTATTCACCTGTGTCAACATTAGGTCCAATAAAATGAAATTCATGAAATTTCACTCTTTGTTACCATCCCACGGGTTCATTAGACACTTCACAAAACGTGTGTGTAAAAACCCACACCGTTCTTATTTATATCCTGGATCAGAAGCAAAATAGTTAAAACAGTTAAAGTATATAATAACAAAAATGAAAATAATAGAAAAATTTCATACCTATCTTCAATTCAAAAAGAAATATGTTGGGAATATTGGTATATGGAAGAAATCTGCTCCATCCTTTTAATAACATAACTGGCATGCTATATTTCTGAAGTTTTCCATTACCTGAATGTGAGCATTTGTACTCTTAGGATGTCAGACAGACAAAAGAGATGATGAAAACCTTAGTACCATGTACCTCCCTACTCCCTCCCATGTAGACCCCAATTAGCCTCCCTTTCTGTATAGCCTCCTGCCTGCTTGCATTGTTATTTTTCTATTCTTCATTATTTGCCCATCTGACTCCCAGATAGATCTTGCAGTCTGCCAGTTTCCTACTTCCAAGTTTACACAGTCTCGGATTTCATTAAACAACAACAACAACAACAACAACAACAACAACAACAACATATCTTTCTTTTTAGAGTACAGTGAAGCATTGTACAAAGATGTTCGGGGCAGTCACTGACAGTGATTCCATAATATGTAGCTTAGTAATATAGTATACCTCTTAATTTGTGGAGTTATATTCTGTGCTGTTCACTCAATGATTAAATCACCTAAGGACGTTTTTTCTCAAAAATTGTCCCTGACATTAAGCAGCCTATGGTTATATCTTAAAGTAAAAGAGGCTGTGGTAGAGATATGTGTGATTGTGATTTACATCCTTAGCAAAATAAAATATGTAAGCAAGTACAGGATGCCAGTGTAGGATATTTTAGGGAAACTGGTCCATGGGATGGGAGGACACAGGTTTCCTCATGGGAGTGAAAAATAATGGAAATTATCTCTTGCTTCTGCCATCGGATCTTCCTGTTTCTAGGGAAACTCCACAGTATTCTGTTTTCCTCTTTTAAGAGAGACAGTATGTGATGGATAAATATTAACCTTCATATTTTTCCTTGATATTCAGATAGAGCTCACCACCAGTAACTAGTAAAATACAGTATAGCCTTCAGTTTGCATTTCTTTTATTATTGGGAAACTGTTTACTGGGTAAAACGGCTTGTATGCATTTCATTTGAAGTTATATTTATAATTGCAGTGCTGCCTCCCCTTAGGTATGTGAGAAAGGCACTTAATTATCATTGATTCTTTGTCTGGAAGCACTGACATTTCAGAATAGAGCTTAGGTGTATCATGTGGTTAGAAAAATACCAGTGTTGCATTTTCAATTTGGCTAATAAATTGGCTTTAGAGAAAAGCATCGTTTCAGGACACTTGGGAGTAAAGCTAGTGATTTGCTGATGAAAGTTTACTTTTGTTAATTGTTTTCTTTTGGCACAAGAGTAATCACTATCTCAGACTGAGGGAATCTCACCTAGCCTTAAAAGTTCTTCTAAGTGTCAAAAAAAAAAAAAAAAAAGCACATTGTAAAATGCAGTTTGAAGGGAAAGGAGAAAGAAATGAGCCTTCAGCTTGAAAGCCGCGTAGATTATTCAGCTTGCCTAGAGAAAATTGGAGTGAAGTTGGTTATTTTTTCTTTGTTGGTGTGAAGGCAACAAAGGGATGCTGAGGTGTCTATTTCAAGGAGAAAAAAAGTGCACACCTAGAAATTGAGTTTACAGAACTCTAACCATCCACAGTTGCCTAATTGATCTCTAACACTAGTATGAGAAAGGGCTGTCTGCTTCTCTTGTGAAATCCCTACTGCTTCATGGTCTTTTTCCTACCCAGGTAGAATGACTCTAGACTGAGAAAACAGCTGCCTTTAAATCTCAAATATTCCCTGATAGTCCAGGGAAAGGAATCCTCTATCTTTGCCTGTGTGTTCCTCCGCGGCCAGTGAGATCTGAAAGCAACTTTTGATTGTGAATAATGGTAAAACGGGATCAACGTAGAAGCAGAGGGATGAAAGCAGAAGACCTTTAAAAGAAGGTGGAATTTGGGGTTGGTGTTTACTAAAGGGTAGGAAACAACTCAGCCGGCGTTCTCAAAGGAGAAGGAGGGTAAAGCTTGAGGTTTTGCGTCATTTGTGCTTTTGTGTGGTCTTTTTTGCAGTGGATCTCTTGAGCCTGTCAGCTGCATGTGATGCCCTGGACCAGCACAACCTCAAGCAAAATGACCAGCCCATGGATATCCTGCAGATAATTAACTGTTTGACTACAATTTATGATCGTCTGGAGCAAGAGCACAACAATCTGGTCAATGTCCCTCTCTGTGTGGATATGTGTCTCAACTGGCTTCTCAATGTTTATGATACGTAAGTGTGGCAAGAGGGGACCTAGTTTACCCAGTGATTACAGTATTGCCATTACAGTAGCATCCTAGAAGCTATGTGTTTTATTTTCCTGGGGTAAACTAGCAGCAAGAGCTGGAATGCAGCTTTTAATCCCAGAGGGAGAGGATCTTTGGGAGTTTGGGGCCAACCTGGTCTACACAGTGAGTGACCGCATAGTGACACTCTGTCTCAGAGAAATAAAAGCTGGAATACAGTCTGCTCTCAGGTCAGAGTCCAAGCAGAACCTGGGATAAGTCATCTTTTTATTTTTCTCAAATAGAACGGCTTATCCTGTGCCTGTGGTCCTTTTCTCACTTGAGTTTTGGAGTTACTCCATCCATTTTGGAGTGAATCCTCTCATTGGCAAGAATGACAGTGCTCCTGGAGATGCTGGCATAAATGTCATCAGATCAGAATGGTCTTAACAGATAGGTAGGACAATTATGTAGAAGATTGTGAATGGAGAGTCACACAAAGTGAAAATAAGCTCAAAAACAGCACACTCAGCTCCTGAAACTAAGCAAAGATTGTTGTTGTTGTTGTTGTTGTTGTTGTTGTGTTTTACTATGGCTTTCCAGAGCTGCTCTTTGGCACGTCCATCCATCAGCCTCTCAGTTAGAGGACAGTCATTGATTTCTTTTGGCTTGCACACAGGACATAGCTCCAGTTCTCATTTTTGCCTTGTGTTTAATGGACACAATTGAGGAAGGAAGCAGAAGGAACTGGTCTTGATTTTTCCCTGATTTCCTCTTAGGCCTCAGAATTATTACATGCCTCATTTCACATATCAACAAATACATACTCGCATTTGGAAATCTAGGATTGTTTTCTTAAAGAAATTGCACACCAAATACTTGGCCTTCTGCTTCTGTTGTATGCATCTATCTATCTATCTATCTATCTATCTATCTATCTATCTATCTATCTATCTATCTATCTTCTTCTTTGTTAATATGTGTTTTCTTTGTAATTTTGGTAAGACATTAGCTTTCTTTTAAGTTTCAGGACCATCAGACTATTAAATGCATACACTTATCTACTTGGTTCTTGAACATATCAGACTTGAATTGTGGATTATATTCACATTTGTTTTCATAAGGGCTTATATTTAGGCTTCCCTCATATTTTTGGCATCATTTTCTTTGCAGATGAGATGTGAATGGATTCTGAACTTTCATTCAGTCTACCTGAAAATTATTTGAGGATAATTTTAACTCCTTAAAGGCTTTGTTACATAAAGTTTACCTGTTAAATGTTGATTTGCTTTTCCCTAATAGAAGTAAGAAACATTTTTGCAGTGGCAGGAATTTCATTCAAACATTTGGCTCTGGGAGTTTGCTTTAACCAAGAGACCTAATACGTTGTATTGATGGAAAATTTAGCATATTGACTGACAAACATACCAGAATCTGAGATTCAATTACTTTCCAAAATAAAATAAGCTAAAAAGTTGTTGAAAAACATTTTTTTACAAAATTTTTGTTCATTCAATTTTTCTCTTTTTTATCCCATAGTTAAATATTTGTGTTAATAACCTTTTGGGTGGAACAGTTTATTCCACTTTCTAATGTAAAAAAAGTATAGCCGTATTAGAATGTTGATGTAGGAGTAGGTTATTTGATATGTATATCTTATAGAGCATGTATTTGAATGCTTTCTGGTAGATTATGCCATGGTTTCATTGGATATAAATATTCATATTTTACATTTTGTGTCTTGTGACCTGAAGTGATGACTCATCTTCGTACAGTAAGCAGTAATCTGATGGAATTCTGGCAGTGCCGAACAGAGAAGAACAGTTAGTTGCTAGAAATTGTTTTCAACTTCAATAACCAAAATTGTCAATTGGCTTTAGTAACCAGAACTGCTGATAAACAGTGGTAATTCTTCCTCACACTCACTGAAGGTGGCTTTCTGTAAATGTATAGGAAGGTATTTTATCCCTATTTTGTGAAGAGCTACTCTGGCAATTCAAGTGAGGGCTTTTAAGAGTTGAAAATTGGGTAAATATTCATTAACTTGGTTCATCAAACTTTTCCATTGCATTCTAGGTCATGAGACAAACAGATAATGAATTCAGAAAAGTTCTTAGCAACTTTAATCAAACAATGGCCTATAGAGTTCCTGTATCCAGGGCCCTCTTGCCCCTTAACTAGGAATTTCTACATTCTATTGGTATGTCAGTAATTGTTTTCTGGTTTGCTTCTTCATAATAGGGGACGAACAGGGAGGATCCGTGTCCTGTCTTTTAAAACTGGCATCATTTCTCTGTGTAAAGCACACTTGGAAGACAAGTACAGATGTAAGTCGTGTGTATTAACTCTGCATTCTTTTATTGATGTTGCCTAATTACCTTTGTTCTAGATGGGAAATGATATTCCATTCTTATTTGACAGCAGGTTACTTGCATAAGATACAGAGCTGCTTTTAAAGGGTCATAAAATGTGGGTTGTGCTGCTTCCTGTCAGACAGTAAATGGAGAATGAGGATTACCTTCTCCAGTCCGAGTATTATTTTATGTTACATTGACTGTGTCTGAATAAAACACATGTTCCAAGGGGATAAAGTCTGATTTTCTAACCCCTTTGTGTAAGCCAGGAAAAGAAATGTGAAGGTTTAATCCCTGCATTTCCCCTGCATTTGGATTCCCGTTTAAAGAATGCTGTCTAACATTTGTGTTCAAAACACATTGTTTATTTTCTAATCATCTTACTGCAAGTTGTACTGACACATCCAATTCTGCGACGTGACTAACATTTTACTGTCTGATGGATGGCTAGCTTGGTATTTCTTAAAAGGTAAATAGCACCCTCTAGAATTTTCTTTTGATTAGCTATTGGGATCTTCTACTTAAAAATATAAATTTAAAATAAAAAGCAAATGTTAAAGGACTGATAGCTTGGGTGACCAAGTCACCCTCTGTGTCTGTCATGAATGGAGAGGACTGTTTATGTTTTTCCCCTTGAGATGCTTGTAAGAAATGCCTCCAGGAGGAATTGAACGAAGCTAGTCTGTTCTGGCTTCCTCCTAAGAAGATGAAGAAGTTTGCTGGGTATAAAGATTGTCAGGAGCCAAAAAAAATCATGGCATTGCTACAAAGCCACCTGTGCCATGGTGCTCACTTTTGTGGAGTAAACCATAACATACACAAACCACTGAGGCACAGTGACTTAGTTCCCACAGGAATTTTTCTTTCCTAAGAACTAAACAAAACAAAATAAAACCACCCCCACACAAGGACAAATAATTTTTTAACCCTTTAAAATTATTTTGAGTAAAACAATACTTCTCAGTGCTTTCCTCTTTTAAATATTATAGTTCCTTATTTTAAGTTGGGCTTGTTGCCTTTTAAAAAGACATGGATAGGGGTGGGTCTCCCTGTGTTCCTGTCTCCACTTGCTATTTATAAATAAGTTCAAGGCCATCCTTGACTACCTAGTGAAACCCTTTCTTCCAGAAAACAAATACAGAAACAGTAAGACAGATACAGAAAATCAGTGATAGTATAACATGATATAAACTAATTACACATAGGCATATCATCCTGTGTTAGTATATATGCCAATCTCAGTAAAGCTTAGTGGGCTTACAACTCTGGAAAGAAGACCTGATTTTGCTGTATCTTTTCATATACTCACATGCTTTTGCTTAGTTATATGGCTCCTGGTTATAAAATGTTGTTGTAGGATTCATATCCTATATACATAATAGTTACCAAAGGATTGTGTTTTGCTTTGAACAATTCAGGTGTGAAGAATATATTTAGGGAGCTGATGAGCCAGCTCAGTGGGTAAAGATACTTGCTGCCAAGCCTGTTAACCTAGGCTACATTCCCAGAATCCATATGGTAGAGGGAGAAAACCAACTTGTATAAGTTGTCCCCTGACCTTCAAGTGCTCTAATTGCATGCATACATAATAAATCAATTAAAATGGAACTTTTGAAAGTACATGTAGAGTTGGTAGTGGTGCCATAGACAAAGGCCCTTGCCATTGCAGCTGATGATCTAAATATGCTCTTCAAGACCTACAAGGTGGAAAGGAGAGAACTGACTCCGTGTAAGTCTCCCTTTGACTTGCACACATGGGCCACGATAATGTGTGACTCCCATTCTACAGATAAATAAATGAAATAAAGAATACATGTAAATTTCACTTCTTTGCAGGGCTATAGTGTATTTAAATGTTCACACATGATACGTAGGTAGTGATGATTGGCCTAATTTATAGAGATATATTCTTATAAGCCTAAATTAGCCTCAATCTCTCTCAGCCTAACATAGAGAAAGCCATGAGTTCAGTTCCAAGAACTATATAAAGCCACACACCTATACTTACCAGTCAGGGGTAGAATCAGGAGAATAAGAAGTTTGAGGTTATCTTCAACTCTATAGCATGTTTACCACCCCCTCCCCCCCAAAAAAAAGAGAAAAGAAAGATAAAAAAAGAAAAACAGTGAGCCCCTTTTGTGGGAATATTGGCTATTCCTATAAAATAGTTCTCACATTGAAATGGACATTGGGTTCTGCTTATGTCCACGTATGCTTTGATTTTTTATGATTCTCTTCTTTCTTTTATAGACCTTTTCAAGCAAGTGGCAAGTTCAACTGGCTTTTGTGACCAGCGTAGGCTGGGTCTTCTTCTGCATGATTCTATTCAAATCCCAAGACAGTTGGGTGAAGTTGCTTCCTTTGGGGGCAGTAACATTGAGCCGAGTGTCAGGAGCTGCTTCCAATTTGTAAGTTACTCACTTTTTTTCATTTATTTATTTATTTATTTATTTATTTATTTATTTATTTATTTATTTATTCATTCATCTTTGTAATGCTGAGAGAACCTAGGGCATCACAAATGTTACACAACAATGCAACTCTATGAGTGCATAAACACAGTCTCCATATAGAACAGAGTTTCTAGGAGCCTAAGCTAAAACCAGATGTCACAACAAAGAGGTGTGGAGGTGACCCTGGGCTGCTTTCTAGGAAGCATGAGTGCTTCCTTTGTAAGTCTGTAAGTGGGGAAAGGAACACCCCCCCCCCCAGCAAATAGTAACATGACCTCCATTCTTTAACCACAGCTATGCCAGTGATTTTAGCTCTATTTAAATTAGACTGATCTGGAGGAATACTGTGATCTGCCCTTATTAGCTGTGAAGCCAGGGTGTCCCTATCCCTCCTTTGACCATAATCTGCATAGTAATTGGATGTCTCTCCAGTCACTATCCAGCTTTTTTGTTTTTCTGTGTGTATGACAGAGCAAATGTGGTACCACCAGTCCACCCCATGCCCTACCCCTACCCCACATATACATACACACATCCAGCCCTCCCTATAAGTCTTATAGTAAGAGCTAAGGTTTGTACTTTTTTCCTACTGTCTATTTGATCAATATACTACCATTCTTGTTCATTCTGCCTTTTCCTGCCCCATTGATTCTTTCTGTCCTTTCTTTTCTTCTTCTTCTCTTCCTCTTCCTCTTCCTCTTCCTCCTCCTCCTGCTCCTCCTCCTCCTCCTTGTCCTCAATGCCTAAGCACTTGGCTATGATAGCTATGTAGGCTGTTTCTATTTTTGATAAAGTATGTAGTATCAATAGGTAGTGCTATGATGAACATCTTCACATAATTGTTGCTTTTCTTTAAAATCAATCTCTCTCTCTCTGCTCTCTCTCTCTCTCTTTCTCTCTCTCTCTCTCTTTCTTCCTCCCTCCCTAGCTCCCTCCCTCCTTTTTGCCTTCCTTCACCCCCTCCCTCCCTCCCTGTGTGGGTATGTCTGTGTCTGTGTATGTGTGTGTGGTTTTCTTCTAGGTATAAATGTGGGCATGTGTATACCACAGAGGATAACCTTGCATATAAGTCCTAACTTCCCATCTTGTTTCAGAAAGGGTCTCTTGCTCTTTGCTAGTATATATGCCTGAAAATCCGGCCCACCAACTTTCAGGGGTTCTCCTATATCTGCCTATTCTTTTGTCATAGGACCAGTGAGATTATAGACATACAATGTGTTGCCTGGCTTTTTATAGTTTCTAGAGTTCTGAGTTCAATCAAGTCTTTATACTTCCATAGCAAGCACTTATACCACCAAGGCTCCCCAGTCCCATTTATTTTCTCTGACATTGATTCCCTTGGATAAATTCTCCAGGAATATAATGATCAGATTCAAGGCTATAAATATTTTTTGTGGCTTTTGATTCATATTAACAGATGGCTTTTCTTCAACAACTCTTTCTAGTTGTAATGCCACCAGAATTAATGTAATCAGATATTTTCAAGACCACATTATTCACTGTATTCTTATGTATTTTTAAATGTTACAAGCTGTTTTACTTATGTGAGGTTTCTTAATCCATTCTAATCCCATTCACGATGGCTAAGATTTATAAAATTGAAGCCTTTTACCACAGACTAAGAAAATCCCAGGAAGCTTTCTAGGCAGAACCCTGTGACTATTTGGATCCTAAAGCAGTTTGACTCTTTAAGAGTTTTTGATAATATGATTGAATGTGTACAAAATAAGCCCACTTATTATGGCATAGGGCACATTTGAATTATTTTGCCAAAACAGTCGCAGACTAGTTTTAAAATAGATATGAGAAATAAGTACATTTTTCACCATTCCAAGCATGAACACACTGTCATTATGACACTTTTTTTTACATGTTGCTGTAGTAATATCAATTCTAGAATATCAATATTACTAACTTTCATATAATGAATTCTAACAACTGTATATAATAGAGATCTATTTTTTAAAACAAATCAGTTATACAACAACATGCAGTGATATAAGTGGCCCCCTAATCTTTGTTTTACTTTTAGTAAAATTCTTCTTACTTTTTGAGTTCAAGCTATGTCCTGCATGCACTAGTAGTATTCATAGGTTAGGAACTATATAGTGTTCATGTATATACCTATGTATTGTATCTTAGGTTAAAAGTAAAGATAAGATTATAGTGGTATTGGCAGCTGTTTCTACTGTATGATGGCCCCTGTTGCAGAGAGCTATGCTTAGGACTCGCTGTCACCTTCCTGTACTGACTCATTGGACAGCTATCTCCCCTCTTGCTGTTGTAGTGTCTCTACTTGGATTTGGTTGTCAGGTTAGGGGGCTATTGAACTAGAGCTCTGTTTCCCCTGGTGAGGAGGCCAGTCTGTTCTGCCTCTGCTTTTGCTAGTTGCCCCTTCTCCAGTACTCTGCCTCTCTTACAGGATTACTTGCCTTCTCTGCACTAGCTGCACTCTCTTCTCAGCATTGGCATTTGAACTCAGTCCATCTTGCATATTGATTGAATGCTTCTGTGCTAGCTGGCAAGCTCCTGGAAACTTCTTTTGTTAGTTTGGGGAGAAATTGACCAATAGATGTCCAGTGATAACAAGTGACTTTCTATTTGCTCCTTGCTTTTTTTCTCCCCTAATTTCCTTCTTTGGGCATTTATAATTTGAAAGAGAAAGAGAGAGAGAGAGAGAGAGAGAGAGAGAGAGTGAGAGAGAGAGAGAGAGAGAGAGAATACGAATACAGTGTTTCTTTTGAATCCTTTCCTTTTTGTCACCATCTTTATCTTGTTTCTCAGTCTGCTCATTGCATGTACACACACATTGTTATCCTAGGAAGCCTAAGTACACACTATAGTGCCTTTCTTTACTGGGAATGTCCTTTTATATACTTTAAAGAAAAGTATTATCACATGGCAACCATCATTAAAAGTCTCCAATTTCTTTCCATTTTCTACTGGATAAGTTTTAGTTCTTTATTTTAGCCCTCAGATGTTTTCTACTGTAGTTCCATAACCATTGCTTTGAGACATTGCATTTGATACCTTAGAACAGCCACACCTCACTGTTTGCATTTAGCATGATTATAAGTAATATCACGACTGTTGTTACTTATAAAATTTTGCTTTTATTCCTATGAATTTGCTCACTGAATTCCCATTCTTTTGAGGAGAGTACAGGGGGCAAGCTTTGGAGGTTTTTGGTTTTATGCTTGAACAACTAGTCTGTGTCTTTAGCCTCCCTCAACTAATAGAACAGTTAGATTCTCATCTTTATCTGCCATATCTTCCCCAGATATGTTCTTTTTGACACCTTTTCCCAGCCTGCTCTCAAGGGCACACAACAAACATTTCATCACATTTATCTTGGGTCCTGGATAGAATAAGATGTGTTGTATAATAGCATGGGATAGGCAAGAATTGTTGAGGGGATTGGTACGGTCAAGTATTGATGAACTGTGTGATTATAGTAGAGTGGGCCCAGATGTAGCTTATCTTATTGGGAGACTCTTAAGTTGTAATCATTTCCTATCCGTTTGAATGGCTCCATTGTGAAGGTTTCCTTCATGATTCTTGTGCTCGCCCTGGCTTGCTTTTCCTCAACCAGGTGCTCTGGTGGTCACCTTGCCTTTCATTGTGACAAAGGCATGCAAGTACAATGTTTGCACTGAGAAAGATAACAGTGAAAATACCCTCTGCCCTCTGTTTGAAGTGGAAGACCTTGGGAATTGGGAGGCTTGCTCCTTCTGCGAGCTTGTGCTCAAAGGTTGTTGCTATTTCTGCTGGCATGAGGAGGCAGTGAAGTGTTTGTTTCTCTTATTGATTCTTTTTTTTTTTTTTTTTTTTTTTGCACTTCAGGTGTTGACTTTAAAGAGTAGTTCTTCTGGGTCCTTTGTTTCTTGTCACCACATAGAAAATTTACTTTTTCCTACGCTAGTCTAGTTAGAAAGGTGTGGAAACTTCTGGTTCATGGTCTACTTGTGGTGGGGAGAAAGATAAATTTTCATGGACCAAGCTCTCTGAGTGGTCTTCAAAAGGTTCCCTCAGTTCTATGTATCCCCACCATCTGCTTACAAAGATGTAAAGGAAGTCACCCATCAGATCTAAAAAAAAAGAAACAAAAAAGAAGAATAACCTGTATGGTAGCACACACATATATTCCCATTACTTAGGAGGCATAAACAGAAGGATCATTCTAAGTTTGAGGCTCCCCTGAGCTACATAGTGAGTTAGAAGCCATTCTGGGTTACATAGCAAGGCCTTCTAAAAAGAACAAACAGGAGTCTGGGGAGAGTCGATAATGGACTTGTACCGTGTTAGAGTCTTTGAATTGAGTATGGATTCCTTACATGCATGTAAAAGTCCACTTGTGGCAGCGTTTACATATAATCCCAGCATCAGGGAGGTAGAGAAAGGTAGAGCCCTTGCATGGTCTTGCTGGCCAGACAGCCTCGCTGAACTGGTGAGATCCAGATTCAGCAAGAGGGCCAATCTCAAAAAAATAAGATAGAGAGCCAGGAAATAAATGCACTTACCACAAAAGCCTAACAACCTGAGTTCAACCTCAGAACCCACATAAAAGTGGAAGGAGGGGTTTGATTCCACAAAGTTGTCTTCTGAAGTCAACATTGCATGCCATGATGCTTCCCCCTGCTCCACACACTGAAAAGTTAGTAGAAATGAAACTGCGTCTGTAGATATTGAAACCTTAAGTTTGTGGCATCTTCAGTAATAATACTAAGTGAAGCTGCCAGCACACTACTGTCCATGCATTCTCTGGGAAGTTGCCTCCTTTTGATAGTGATGGAACCATTTTGAAACTTGGCTGTTTTGTGATACAGCTTCAACTAGTGTGTGATTACTTTGTTCCTCTTTCCTATTCCCTTACAAAAAATTCCATTGAGATAGGAAATTGATCTTTCAGACCATAATAAAGCCAAACTCACTGTGGCAGCAGGTCACAGACTGCCTGAAAGTACCTTCAGGTTGTCTACGGCTTTCCTTTTTCAGAGCAAGAAATGATGCTCAAGGAGAGATGGTGAATATAGTTTGTACTATATACCTTTATACCAACTATTGGGCTTAACCAGTTCAAATACTGGTCAGGACTAATACATAAAGGATTATTGTGTTGATATAATACTTATCAGCTTTAGGTTGCAGTGGGGTGACATAAATTAATGAGTATCTCCACTTTAGCATACACACCTTTATAAGAAATACATGGTTCAGTGGTTATGAGTACATACTGATCTTTCAGAGAACCTGAGTGTGGTTCCTAGCACTCATGTTAGGTGAAACCTGTGTCTCAAGTCCAGGGGAATCCGACGCTCTCTTTTGTAGTTTACTGGCATCTGCATTCATGTGCACATTCCTGCAGATAGTCACCTATATATAAGTGACTAAAAAAAAAAAGAAAACCAAAACCAAAACCAAAACCAAAACCAAAAAAACCTTTAATCCATTTGGTTGTGCCTTGTCTGTTTTTAACTAAAACCAAATATTGCTTTTAGGTACAAAAGTCTTCAGTGACTTCAGAAAAGAGTCATATGTCAGCAAATAGCATTTGGTATTGCTCTGAGACATACTTCCCTCCTCCACTCTGATAGGCTTTGTAGTATTTTCTTCTATAAACACTTTAATGACTTTATTATTTAGATAGACTTGAGTATACCAACTTTATATTCAGTATGCTTCAACTACAAATACTAGAGTGTCAAAATCTGCTCATTCTACATCTGTTTTCTGCCTCCTGCTGTATTCATACATTCAAAATGAATGCATTGCTGTTTCAACTATCTTTCAAATTTTATATTCACATGACAAAATAAATTTCATATGTAGAGTTGGAATAATATAGAACAAATATAGAAATGAGAATAAATTACAGTCTCAATTGTTAAAACAAGTATGTGTGTGTTTCGTGTAAAAAAAAACACACAAGGATCTTTGGAATTGTGAAACTATATGTGCTTAAACAATGAAGTTTGTCTGTTTAGATGTAAAATCTCAAGGCTGCTCTGGGTAAGATTTGTACAGGTACATTTCTTACCTTCCCTGACTACTGATATCTTGGTAGTATTATGAGGATCAAATGAGCCAGTGGGGGTAAAGTGTTGTGGGCAACTGCTAGGCAGGGCTCTAACTATGACTACCTTCAGTGTCTTGTGATATGAGAATATCATGTCAAGATAAATAGTTCATTATACCTATAACTAAATATCTGTGGATCCAATTTGAAGCTCTTAAGGTTGTTCCTATGCAGATGTTTCTAGGCATAAAAACTGCCATTCTAGGAGACTTTTTCCCCTAATTAGATATCAATTCTCAAGGCAATTGATCACATTTTATATTTTCATATTTCCATAGATAAATTATTAAAAAACTTTCCCTTTTTGGAAGCCTATTTTGGATGCTATAGTCATTGCCTTTAGAGCCCCTTTGGACTGAGGGATGCATATGTATATTCATTGAGGTAGCCTATTGTGGAAGGTAAGTTTTATCATGAATTAGCATTTCCAACTCACTTTTTCTACAGATAGGAACAGAGAAAAAGAAAAGTGCAGGTCAGTGGGTTTGTTCATTTACTTCTTTTGCTGTGATACTAGGGGCTGAACCCAAAGCCTCATGCTTGAAAAACAGTGCCCCCCCCCTTTCTTTGGCTTTAAATCTGTTTTGAATCCTGGATTAATGTTTTTATCATTTCAATATTTGTGCTAATTCATGGTAAAAAAAAACAACAACAACTAATGCTTCATGATCAAGGAAACTAAGAAATAAGAAGTTCAACATTTATCACTGCTTTCCTCCCAGTATTAAGCACTATTTTTTTTAACTTACTCACTTTACCTGACTCTCACTGCCCGCTCCTGATTATCCCCTCTCACAGCCTCCACCCACCCCTCCTCCCCTTCTCCTCTGAATAGATGGAGGCCTTCCTGGGTATCCCCCACCCCAGGCACTTCAAGTCACTCAAGACTAGGCACTTCCTCTCCCACTGAGGCCAGACAAGGCAGCCCAGCTAGAAGAACATATCTCACAGACAGGCAACAGCTTTTGGGACGGCCCCACTCCAGTTGTTCGGGACCCACATGAAGACCAAGCTGCACATCTGCTACATATGTGTGGGGAGGCCTGGGTGCAGCTCAAGTGTGTTCTTTGGATGGTGGCTCAGTCACTGATTACCCCAGTGGTCCAGGTTAATTGACTCTGTTGGTCTTCCTGTGGACTTCCTATCCCCTTTGGTGCCTGCAATCCTTCCTCCTGCTCTCCAGCTCCATCCACTGTTTGGCTGTGGGTGTCTGGATCTGTTTGAGTCAAACCTACTGATTTTTTTTTTTTGTTAAAGGAAAGATATTTTCTAAAGATTTAAGGTGAAAATGAGTAACACTTAACTTCTGAAAGATGTTTATCTCATCCACTGTCTTCCGCATACCTTGACTTATTCGTCTGCTAGCACAAGTTCTTATTGCACTTACAGTTGGATTTTTTTTTTCAAGCCAGGTTTCACTAGATAGCTCTGGCTGGCCTGTAAACAATTTTAAACATTTACTTGTTTGTAGTGTGTGTGTGTGTGTGTGTGTGTGTGTGTGTGTGTATGCAAGCACACTCATATATGCACGCACATACAGCTCTTGTAAATGCTGATCATCTGCTTCCAACTTGTCAGCTCTGAGAATGAACCTCAGGTCCTCAGGATGCTGGGCAGCAAGTTCCTACTGAGCCATTGAGGCAGCTCCTTGATAATGTTTCATGATAACATTTTAAAAACATTTTGGGGCTCGGGACATATGCATGCTGTGCAAATATTAGGACCTGAGTTTGGATCCCAAGCAGCCCTGTAGAAGGTAGCCATGGTTGCATGTGCCTGTAAACTCAGCTTGAGAGTTGATATGGGGATAGGAAGATTGCCAGTCAAGCTTCAGATTCTTTTAGCCAACTGGGTTTGTGAAATATCCAGCCCCAGAGGAGTAAGGTCAAAAGTGACAGAGCAGGATTCCTGGAGTCCTCCTCTGGCCTGTCCACACACATGCAAAGCCCACCCCATCCCCCCACACACTGTGTGTACACATCACACACAGAGTGAGTTTCGTCTGGTTTCTTTTGTAATGCTACATTTGCTTTGGTAGAGTAATATTTACTATTCTGTGTTCAGTTCTGAGTTTAGACAAATATATAAAGTATATATAACAGTTCTAAAATTCCTTGGGCTTCATTGTCATTGTGCTCATTGCCAGTCAATGGGGACTACAGCTCTGCACTTTTTCTTTCTCCAATTTTGCTTTTCCCTCAACTGGGCTTTAAATAAGCACAGGAGGAAGCAATGGAAGAGTTTATAAGATTCACCATTATCTAAAGCATCCTTCTCTGTACTTGATAAAGTATGTTCTATAGCACCGCAAGTAGATGGGCACTTCTCCATATATGTAGAACTCTTTGTCATAAATTCCTACCACTGAACATATAAAGGGATTTGCATAGAACTTCAAATTGGACTTCTGGGCTCTAAGGCCAGGGTGTTAATTGCTGTATTAGCCAGGTGGAGTGGAGAGCCTGAGGTCAGGATAGGTGTCCTTGAGCATGTAAATGAAGAGTGGATAATCACCATGTGTTATTGTTTGGGCTGATTTTTATCTTTAATGGGTGATTCGGAGTCCTGATTAATATTTAGAGCAGTGACTGCTGGCCTCCAATCTGCTCATTATCTTCACAACTTTAAATAAAATACTTGATTTCTACCCAAGACGGCAGTTATGGGAAGCCTTTTATTTCTTATTTCAAGACAAGTCTTGACCTTTCAATCTCCACATCAAACAAGATAAAAATTCTGTAAATGTAGAAGAACTCATTTTCATGACTGGAAATGCAATTTAGAATCCCAGAAAAGTCCATCTATATGGTGCAAAGGAGGGTGTTTTAGGAGCCATAATGAGAGTAGAAAGTGAGTTTTGTGTTAGGTTCCTAGCTTCTTGAGGAGATTTCACAGTTTTATGCTATTTATCTTAAGACCAATGAATGCCTTCTCTATACTTGTTAAAGACTCTTTTACCCATCCTCCTACCTTACATTTTCATATGAAGGAATAACTTGAGAGAAATGATGGTTCCCAGCCATTATTTTATTTGAGACACTTCAGTCACTAAGAGTCAATAACAGAATAATGAATAACCATTTGTGCTATGCATCTCTCTAACCATTCGTTTTTGCTGTATACATAAATATTACTCTCAGAGTCCTCTTTGTGTGCTATATGTGAGCATACATGTGCATAAATATCCTTTATCATTTACTATTTAAAAGGAAAGAGGCACCACAACACAAACCTCAAGATTTGACTACGTAGACCTTTTCTATAAATCACAGGCCCACAAATCAAGGACACAAGAGTCTGCTACTTAACAAGGTTATGGTTTTCCATGTTTACCAGTAGCTATGTGAGTGGCAAGGTTTGCTGCCATTTACACAATTTAAATGTATTTAGTAGTTTATCCAACAACATCCACAATGAAAATTCCCTTTTGGTCTAGAGTGTTCCTTATATTAGTTATTTTTCAAGATCCAGTCAAGACTCTCTCTCTCTCTCTCTCTCTCTCTCTCTCTCTCTCTCTCTCTCTCTCTCTCACACACACACACACACACACACACTTTAGAATATATACATTAGAATGGTTTACAGGCTGTGATCAGAGTAGTCCAATAAAGGCTATCTTATCTGTCAAGGAAAGATCAAGAATCCAGTAGTTGTTCAGTGCATAAGGCCAAACTGAAGAATCAGCTGCTCTTCAGTATACTTTGGAATTCTGAAGAACTAGTTTTTTTTTTTTTTTCAAATTTTTGTCTTTTGTTGTTTGCCAGTGAAGTAATAGGATAGATGAATTTGCCAACAAGAATGAGGGCAAGTAGGCAAACCAAAAGCTTTCTTCTTCCATGTTTTTCTTTTTTTCAAAAAAATGTGGCCTGCCACCAGAAAGTGTGGCACAGATTTAAGGTGATTTTTCTCACTGTAACTGATCCAGTTCTGAAGAGCCTTTCCAGGTTTGCCCCACTGCTTAGGTTTTAGTTGGTTCCAGACCTAGTCAAGCTGATGACCAAGATTAGCCATCACAGTCCCTCAACAATTTTTATTATTTGAATTTTTTCAGTTTTTGTCATCATATTGACATTTTTTGAATTGGTACAGACCAGTTTGCTTTTTTAAAAAGGACACTAGCTGGGCGTGGTGGCGCACACCTTTAATCCCAGCACTCAGGAGGCAGAGGCAAGTGGATTTCTGAGTTCGCGGCCAGCCTGGTCTACAAAGTGAGTTCCAGGACAGCCAGGGCTATAGAGAAACACTGTCTCAAAAAAAAAAAGGACACTGCACTTACTTTTATTTTATATTTATGGGTGTTTTGCTTGCTTGCTTGTCTGTGACAACATGTATGTACTGCCTACCCTACGGAGGCTAGAAGATGGCTTCACATTCTCTGGAACTGCTGTTATAGATGGTTGTGAGCCACCATGTGTGTGCTGGGAAACAAACTTTCATCATCTCGAAAGAGTAACCAGAGCTCTTAACTGCTGGCCTACCTCTCTAGCTCCCAGACCATGTTTCTTGTGAATATTCATGTTCTGGACATCTCCTCTCCATCATGATTAGCCTTTAAGTTTTGGGTTTTTTTTATGTTTGTTTGTTTGAGTTTTTTGTCTGTTTTTTGTTTTGCCAGAAGATTGAGCTCTCTTCTTATAAGTAACACTAATTGTAGTGAAGTGGTGTTGGCACATATTTCCACTAGTACCTCCTTTCCCTTTGCCATTAGAAAGTAATTGTTGAGACTCCGTGGCCCTCCTTAACAGTCTTTGGTGTTAGCATGTATGCAATCTTGTGCAATCCAATTATTCTCTTAGTGGTGGCATGATGGGATTTTCTAATTCTAACATTCTTTTTGAATGTACTACTTGGTTTTCTTATATGAAGAAGTACTTCCATCTCCCTACCCGCGTATTTTCTCGAGCATTAGTGTGAATGTACAAATGATGTTTCTCCTATTTGAACTACTTTGGAATATTTTTACTATAGCATTATTTTAAACAGCAATGTACAGAAACAATCCTTTCTCCTCATGGGGGCATAAATATTTTCATGTTAACATATTCTTCTGTGAACAAGACTAAGTCGATGCAGAGAAACACATAACTGAAACGGTATGCTAATGAAGATTGAGAAGGTTCATAAGTATTTCTGCTTCACCCTGTTCACCACCCATTTTCTACTTTAATGTATGTGTTGACCCGTGCCTATCAGCCTGTGCAGCTCACATATGCCGTAACATCTAATGCCCTGAAGAACATGTATTGACAAAAACAAAATGTAGGAAGGTGATCAGAAGATATATAAGTATGCATTCATCACGGTGTTTCAGAAAACTCCCTTGCATGCCAAATCACAATCAATATGTTTTTCTATAGACAAGTGAAGAATTGAATATAAAATTAAGTACCTCTATATTTCCTTAAGAAGAGGTTTCTTAGCTATGACAGCTTAGGGCTTTCAAATTATGGAATCAAAGGGTTCAAAAGAATTTTGGAGATCAACCTCCATGTTCCCATAGGACATTACTTTTGTTCTCCCTTTTTAATACTATGTTAAGCATCTGTATTTTATTATTAAAATAATAATCTTGAGCTATGTCTTTAACCTCTTTGGGGCTGGCTTTTTAATCTGTAACATGACGTTAAAACAGATTATCTGAAGAGTTACTTATCCCCAGGTTTCTTTGATTATGTGCTAAGTGTTCCAAAGGCAGAAAGGAAAATAGATTACTGTACTTACTTCAAAGCTTGGGCATTATCAGCAAAGTCTTACCTGATCTGGGTAATAACTCTTGCAAGAAAGCTGTAGGGCAAAGGAAACAGTCTTGTACATAGAATGTGGCCTTTTACATGAAAACAGATGGTTCTCGGAAGAGAAGTAGCATACACTAAGAGCAAAACATGAAAAAACATTGTGTGTACGACCTCAAATAAATGATCCCTTGTGTCCCTACACTAGTTTCCTCAGCAACTCAAAGGCAAAACACAAGTATCTGTGTCTAGGAGGATGAAACTGTCACTTTCTGTTTTATTTGCTACACGCAGGTTTTGTGTAGTTTTATAGACGGATTTTTTTTTTTATCGCTCATTTGATTTTCATAAAAATTGGGATAGTTTGGAAGAAGAGTCATTAATATTCTTTACAACATGTGCTTGTTCTGCCTTTTATGTTCACTGCTAGTGTAGACTTTGCTCTTATGTAAAATATTCCACTGATGCCCTTGGTAGATTTAGAGGTTGCTGAAGACATTGCAATAACAGCTCAGGGAGCGGTCAGAACTGCTTGTTCTACACTGTCTGACCCTGACTAGCCACTCTGCAGTTGGAAATCCTTGTGTACAGCCTGTTCAATTCAATTTCGTAAAGCTTTCTCAATAGTACAGCTTTGAAAAATCAGGACCACAAAAGTTGAGCTGTTAACTGTTCCTGTCATTGTCTGTTCACAGTGGCAGTGATGTTGAAATGATTATTTGGATTTATGAAAAGCACATCTTCCTAGGGAAAATAGCAAATGGAGTAGTCAGGAAGAGCAGGCTTTTAAAACTATGAAGTCTGTCCCAGTGTTGTCTCTAAATGTGCATTTTCTTTAAATAAGAATTCTATCACCATACATGCATTTGTATATTTAGTTATTATTGTTCCTCTAACCTCAATTCATGCATACACGTATTTGTGCAAAGCACATATGCACACACATAACTGCACCAGCTCAACTGTCTGTCTGACTCAACATAATTATTTTTCATGATTAAATTAATCTCTGTTACTTTTTCAACCGCTAATGCATGGCATCGAGTTCCTGTCTGTGAAGCAAGCCAGGGTCTACAGTTTTAGCACGTTTCCGTGCAACTCGTGTTCTGAGTCACTTTATTTGTCAGCCCCTTTCATTCTTTCTATGCACAGTATGTGAGTCAATATAGCATTTCACTCCCAGGCAACAGCCAAATACACCCATCCCAGCTCCCTGGTTTCTGGCTTACAGAAGATAGCTGCCTACCTGCTAGGTTCTCTGTAGGACTCCCAGGAAAGTGCTGTCCGGTTATTACTGATGAACCATGTTGGTTTCTTAGTTCTGACATGTGAATCATGACTATCAACCTTGGTGCTTATGATACATTAGGTCAAAATAATTGTAATTCTTTGTTGTGGGAGGTTGCCCTGTGTATCATGGGATGTTTTAAAAATGCTGGCTTCTGTCTACTGAATGCTGGCAGAGCCTCTTACCACCTTTGTGTAGTAACAAAAAAAGTCTGCAAACCTTGTCACATGCCATCTGAGCTATACTTTCACCCTTTGTTGAGAGCCACTGAGCTAGAGTAAAGATTTTCCTAAAACTCTCCATGTGAATTCTGTATGCTCTGTTTTAAGTTAAATCGTTTTAAACATAGCTACAAAATCTACAGATAGTCTATAGACTTTTTGTGAGATACCATGACAGGTAATCTGGCAGAGACACATTTGTTTGGTGCTTTGTGTTAGGGTCTCATGTAGCCCAGTCTGGTTCACCGTGTAGCTGAAATTGGCCCTGAACTGCAGATTATCTTGCCTCTACCTCCCAAATGCTGGCACTAAGGCGTATGCCCAGCTGATATTTGTGCTATGCTATTTAAAAGGAAACTTGCAGCAGTTTGAGAAAAGGCATCCATTGTTTTCTCCTGCTTAGATAACCTTTTTGAGTATTTTATGCACTGGTCCATGTTTACTGTTGTTGGTTTCATTTTAAATTTATTCAGCTCTTGCAAGCCTTCCTTTTTAAAATAATGATCATACTGAAAAGTAATTCCTACCAAAAATTAAATCTGCAAAATTTTTGTAGAAGGCCTGTGAAGCACAGTTACTGACTTTGAATATCTTTCAATTTAGGAAAGAAATAATGGGTGGATAGACAAGTCTTGATTCTAGGTTTGTAGCTCTATTGTGTGAGAATAACGAGATACAGGCTCTTGGATAGTGTTTCCTTCTCAATATGGATTGTTTTTATTTGTTAAGTACTGACATTGCTCTCATAAATCTCAGAGTAGAAATGCTGGTTGTCCTCCCTTAAAAATAAGATATGTAGGTTTTTGGTAGCTGAGATTTGTGGCTTGCTGAGAAACCTTTCAGTTGCAGTTGTTCTGTAGCTATGAAATGATGCTGTTATCCTGAGAGAAATGTGAGTTTTCAGTTTGAACTCCGGCACCCAGTTGGTCTTATGATAACTAAGCAAGACATTATCTCCAAATTTACCATTTAATTCTGTTATATTTCTTATATTGGTAGTTAAATCCTTTGGTTAGAAACTCCAAATATCAGGATTTTGTTCTAACTGCTTTCTCACTTACCTAAATTTGGATAAAAAGTGACATTTGTATAAAATCATTCTCCAATATGCTGTGAAGAATAACAGTAATGACAACCAATTGTTTTTCCTCACTTTTGAGCTAAATATACTGTTCTTTTTCGTTTCCAGTTGCTTTCTTTTGTTGGAAGAAAGGGTCTTATGTATTCTAGGTTAGCCTGCTAGGACTCATCATATAGCTAAGGATGACCTTACCTTCTGATTGGTTATTCTACTACCGCTTCCTGAGTGCTGGTATTACAGGTGTGTCACACTGAATCCCGTCTCATATGATGCTAGGGACTGAACCAAGGCTTCATATACACTACACAAGCCCTTCACCAACCATACTGTATTCTTTAATTCCCCCTATTTTTCCCTGGACATTTGTGATAGATTAGGACAAAGAGATGAGGAAAGGCAAGATACTTCTTATCACAGTAGAAAGAACTGGGATAGCCTTACTCACGCATATGCTATGGATGAGGACAAAAAAGAGGCATTGCCGAAACAAAAGTAAAAACGAAATAATGCTATCCATCAAAGAAGTGCCAAGGCTTAAAATGCCTTTTGTATAGTTGACTTGAAAGCATCATTTAAGGTTGAGGCTAAAGTGATCTTTGATAGGACAAAGCAAAATATCTGAGGTTTTATGTATATAAAGAATCCATATACATTATTTCAATCCATTGTCGACATCATGGTTTTTTAGAATATCTCATCAATTTAGTATTGTTCCTACTCATGCATCCATACATATATCTCTTCATGTGTGTGTGTGTATGTGTGTGTGTGTGTGTGTGTGTGTGTATTTGTGCACACGCATGCATATATTTCCTGAGAATGATCAGAATGCAGTTTCAGTTAGATTTTCACTCTAAATCTGTTATATCTTTGTAGAAACTGGCCTGGTTTTTAATTTCTTATTCTTTGTTGCCAGACAAAAGTAGAGGGGATATACTATGGGGATACAGAGTAGTTTTGTCATAAAAATGAAAGATGGAAACAGAATCAGAATGTGAAATCCCATATCTTATCTTCAGTACTGTCAGTTGGCATTGGCGAGCTTTAAAAGAGCCAAAATGATGGCTCCTGTGTCTTAAAAGCTCGGAAGAAAGTTGACAATTTCCAACCTTTAAGCACTAGAGAATCTATAGTATTTTGAAAGAGAACAGTCTATGGCTTCCCTTGGTGATTCACATTAATGCTTTAACAACTTTCAGCATCAGGAAATTCTTGCATGTGAGTTACAGCCTAAATTCTTCATGCTGCTTAAGCTGGTTTCTTCTTGTTCAGTCCCCAGTGGAGGGATAGAACAGCTGGCCACAAGACCCTATGCAAGAGCCATTCACATAATTGAAAACTGTTATTACATTGCCCTTTCAGTCCCTCTTTCTTGGCTGTTCTTTCCCTTTCTCCCTCTGTTTTCATGGCTAAATAATCCCGTTCCTCTTAAGCTATTCTTAGATCTTTCAAACCCCTTAATTATTGTTCTATATGTCACATCTCCTCTATGTTCTGGGTTAGTTGTAGCCACCAGAATTAGACAGTTTTATTTTGTTTTTAATATAGTATATGTTTATTAATTCAGGAAGAGTTTCATACAATGTATTTTGATCATATTCACTCCTTCCCTAAACTCCCAGCTCTATCCCTCACCTCTCCAACAAATCCCAACTTACTGCTCTTTTTTTTTTTCTGTAACTGTCCTGGTCACTATGTAGACCAGGTTGGCCTCTGACTCACTATTTCTGGAGCTAGTGAACAGCCAAAGCTCTAGCCTCTTTAAAAAAATGATCTGCCAGGTCCATTTTGTGCTGCTCTTGGATATGGGGCCATCCATTGGAGCATGGTTCACCTACTAGAAGTCAAATCCTTAAAACTGATTGGCTCTCTTGGAAGCTGCCAACTTTTGCAACATATAAAACAAATCCATCAAAACTCTAAATCAAGGCTATAAATACAAGCAAAAGATCAGTAAGATGAAGAATGCTCAAACAATGCAATGTGAGACAAACAATGTTCATAAATACCTTTGAGTTTATTTCATATCCATCTATTGCTGGGCATGGGGTCTACCCTTAAATGTTGTTTGCATACCCAGTGAGACTTCATTGGGGAAAATTAATTTTTCCTTTGCAAGCAGTTGCAAATTGGAGATAGATTTTGGTTAGGGATGGGGGCTTGTGTTGACTTACCCTGTCAGAGCTGGTTCATCATCTGCCTTAGACCTTTGTAGATGCTGTGCATGCTGCTACAGTCTCAGTGAGTTCTTGTGTGTGCCAGTCCTTTTGTGTTTGAAAGGCACTGTTTCTTTGTTGTCTTCTATCCCCACTGGTTCTTGCAATCTATTGATTTCTCTTCTGCAAAGTTCCTGAGCTCTGAGGGGAGAGATTTGATGGAGACATTTTGTTCCAGATTTCTCATTCTCTGCACATTATCCAATTGTGAGTCACCGTGTTTGTTCCTGTCTACCATAGGAGGAAGCTTTTCTGATGATGGCTGGACAAGACAACTGATCTATAAAAATGGCAGAATGTCATTGAGAATCATTTTATTAATAAGGTCCTTTAGCTAGCATAACAGTAATGTTGGGTTTTCCCTTAGGTCCATGGCCTATCTAGTCTCAGGATTTTAGTCACCAAAGCAATTTCAGGCATGGGCTTCATTTCATGGACTTAAGGCCAATCAGATAATGGTTGGTCACTCCCACAAGCTTTGTGCCACTATTTCATTTGCACATCTTGCCTGCAGATCACCTGTAGATTGAAAGGTTTGTAGCTGGGTTTGTGCTTACCTTTCTCCTCTGGTAGTATACAGAGTATGCGCCAGTACCATGAACATTAGTCAGTAGGGATAACGGCTCTAGTTAGACATCAGCTTGACTTGTCTGTGTTCAATGAGCTGTGTAGATGTTGACTTCAGCAATAGGACCTTACCATCAATTCCTGATGAGCACCCAATAGCCTTGGCAAAAGCCCAGGTTTTTCAGTGGGTATCCATGACATCCCTTTGAATAGCTTATTGCTGGCACTGGGAGTTTCACTTGATAGTAAAATGTCGAGTTGCGACTTTGCCTCTTCTATTATATGGTGACTCCCTTAGATTACTTTCATATAAATATATATTTTAAGAAGCTTCTATTCCAACTTAGAATACCCAAGATATAAGATACAATTTGCAAAACACATGAAACTCAAGAAAGAACGAAGACCAAAGTGTGGACACTTTGCCCCTTCTTTAGAATTGGGAACAAAACACCCATGGAAGGAGTTACAGAGACAAAGTTTGGAGCTGAGATGAAAGGACGGACCATCTAGAGACTGCCACATCCGGGGATCCATCCCATAATCAGCCTCCAAACGCTGACACCATTGCATACACTAGCAAGATTTTGCTGAAAGGACCCTGATATAGCTGTCTCTTGTGAGGCTATGCCAGGGCCTAGCAAACACATAAGTGGATGCTCACAGTCAGCTATTGGATGGATCACAGGGCCCCCAATGGAGGATCTAGAGAAAGTACCCAAGGAGCTAAAGGGATCTGCAACCCTATAGGTGGGACAACAATATGAACTAACCAGTACCCCAGAGCTCTGGACTCTAGCTGCATATGTATCAAAAGATGGCCTAGTCGGCCATCACTGTAAAGAGAGGCCCATTGGACATGCAAACTTTATCTGCCTCAGTACAGGGGAACACCAGAACCAAGAAGTGGGAGTGGGTGGGTAGGGGAGTGGGGGGAGGGTACAGGGGACTTTTGGGATAGCATTTGAAATGCAAATGAGGAAAATATCTAATAAAATAAAAATTAAAAAAAAAGAAGCTTCTTAGCTGGGCGTGGTGGCGCACACCTTTAATCCCAGCACTCAGGAGGCAGAGACAGGCGGATTTCTGAGTTAGAGGCCAGCCTGGTCTACAAAGTGAGTTCCAAGACAGCCACGGCTACACAAAGAAACCCTGTCTTAAAAAGGAAGAAAGAGGGAGAGAGAGAGAGAGAGAGAGAGAGAGAGAGAGAGAGAGAGAGAGAGAGAGAGAGAGAAGGAAGGACGGAAGGAAAGGAAAGGAAAGGAAAGGAAAGGAAAGGAAAGGAAAAAGGAAGGACAGAAGAAAGAAAGAAAGAAAGAAAGAAAGAAAGAAAGAAAGAAAGAAAGAGAGAGAGAGGGAGAGAGAGAGAGAAAGAAAGAAAGAAAGAAAGAAAGAAAGAAAGAAAGAAAGAAAGAAAGAAAGAAAGAAAGAAAGGAAGAAAGAAAGGAAGAAAGAAAGAAAGGCAGGCAGGCTTCTACATTAGTAGGTTTCAGTATGACCACTCAACTAGCCCTTAGTGTTAGTTGTCCCTCTCAGTAATCCTCTCTTTACCCTCCTCTTCTGTCTTCTTCCTCATTTAATCCTCTCACTCCAGTCTCACACACTTCAGTCTCACATTTAGTCCTCTCACTTCAGTCTCTCTCCATAATTATCTATTTTTCCTTCCTTACAAGATTCTCTCCTACCCCCTAGTCCCTTACTCTATACTCTGTGGTTATACAGATTTTAGCATGCCTGTCAAAGTCTTAAAAGCTAATATCCATATGTAAGAAAATACATACAATATTTGTCTTTTGTGGTGTGGTAATCTCACTATGGATGATTTTTTTTTCTAGATTTATCCATTTACCTTCGAATTGCATAATTTTTAAATAGCCAAATAATATCCTACTATGTTAATCTTCCATAGTTTCATTATCCATTTATATGTTGATGGACATCTAGATTGTTCCTAATTTCTGTCTTTTATTAGTAGAGCAGCAATCACATAGATACTCAAGTAACTCTATATCAGGATGCAGTATCTTTTGGATATATAACAAGATTTTGCTTATTTAGTTGGAACTTGGTGTAGATCTACTCTCAGCTTCCTGCAGATCCACCATAGTGATTCCCATAGTAGAAGCCACCAACTTTCAATAACTCCTTGGTTTGAGGTGGGGAATAGAAGCCCCTCCCCATTTGTAGACATTGTTTTCTGTGAAGGGATTAAAGTGTCTGATAGTAATGAGATTGTTTCCTCGAACTGGAGCTTCTGTCTTTGTTCCCTGCTATTAATTTCACATTATAATCATGGTGTTTCCTTCTTTTATGTATTTCAGTTTTCTTCTTTTTTGCATGTATTCATTTTTGTGTGTGTATGGATCCATGTTTGAGCAGGTGCACATACTTTTTTACATGTAGAGACCACAAGAGGGCATTGAATAGCTTGGTCTATTATTCTCTGCTATATTCCACTGAGTCAGGGTCTCTCACTTAACCTGGAGCTAGGCTGGTGTCCTTCAATCCCCTGTAATTTTTCTTCTCTCCATCATAGCACCAGAGTTTCAGGCACTTGTGGCCATGACCTTCCTTTTATGTGGATGCTGAAGACTTGAACTCTAATTTTTATGCTTATCCAGCAAGTTCTCTTAGCTACGGAACCATCTCTTCAGTATCTATCTATCTATCTATCTATCTATCTATCTATCTATCTATCTATCATCTATCTATCTATCTATCTATCTATCTATCTATCTATCTTTTATTTATCCATTCATTCATGACTTACTTTTTTTTATATGGCTGGAGATTGAACCCAGGGCATCTTAATTGCTAAGCATGTGTCCTACCACTGAGTCCTTGGCCCCTCTTGTATTTCCTTATGATTTTTGCTAATACTCAGATTATTTTTGTTGTTCTTTATTGGAATTTTATATTATTATTTATTTGTATTAAGTCTTAATTCTTACCCTGTGGCATATCTACTAATACATCATTAATATACCCTTTAAGCATAAGTCAGATTAAGTATAAAGGTTCTGTTGTATTTTATAAAAAAAGAAAGAAAGAACTAGGATATATTTGGTAGACACATGGTATGGTGAGGTGGAAGGGGTACCTTTGTGGACCCATGCTGAGGCATCCCTTCCTCCTGAGGTACCAGCCATAGAACAGATATATTATAGAATAGAGTTTATTTAGGATATAGTGAGGAGAGTTGAGGCAGAGAAAATCAGAAAGAGAGAGTATGTGTGTATGTAGAGGCCAGCCAGGAACATGTGGAAAGAGGGGAGTGGGGAATGGGAAGAGAAGGGACAGAGTGGGTAAGAGGATAAGAGAGTACAAGGGTAAGAGAGTGAGGAGGAGCCAGACAGTGGTAGTGTATGCCTCTAATCCCAGCACTTGGGAGGCAGAGGCAGGTCGATTTCTGAGTTCGAGGCCAGCCTGGTCTACAGAGTGAGTTCCAGGACAGCCAGGGCTACACAGAGAAACCCTGTCTCGAAAAACCAACCAACCAACCAACCAACCAACCAAACAAACAAACAAACAAACAAACAAAAAACAATGAGGAGGGGGCAAGAAGCCCCTTTTATAGTGAGTCAAGCATACCTGGCTATTGCCAGGTAACTGTGGGGCAGAGCCTAGAAGGAATGCTAATATTCTTTCACTTTGGTTTAATTACAAAAAGGAAAATCTAGAAAGAAGTGATGGTGAGGCAGGATTAGGGTCATCATGGTCTTTAGCTACTTCCTGCTAACGGGGTGATGTGTCTCTGGGAAACCTAAGAATATGGGTATTGGGATGTTGGTCCAGTCTTAGGAGAGTTGGCTGTTTCCTTGCTGTCCCGGGTCTGTGGAACCATCTGTGGATAGGAAGGAGCAGGTCCAGCTGAAGTGTCTGTTAGAATAGATGTAAGCATCTATGGGCTGCTTCTCTGTCGCTGTCCTGAATGTAGATTTTGAGTAAATGCTTGGACTTCACAAGATGCTGAAGCGTGTGTGTATACACACACACACACACACACACACACACACACACACACATTAGAGGTAGAGAATAGAGTTAATTAAGTAAGTTTGGAAGGGAAATTTTTTTCTTAGGTGTTTGGTGGTTGGAGTGAGGGAAGTCCCAATCTCAGGAACAGGAGGGGAATCCTATGTAGAATAGGTGCCATGTAGGAACTTAGGCTACTGATTAGAAGGTCTATGTAGTTGGATAAAGTCTATTTGCTTCATTAGAAGTAGGTCTGAGTGGATTTCCTAGAGTTTATAAGTTTACAAAAGAGATAAATTTGTTAATAACATGGTAATTTTTAAAGCTGACCTTAGGAAAGAAAATCCTTTTGTGGAGCAGAAGGAGCAAGAAGGACTTTTTCCTTCTGTCTAGGAGACAAAATATCATAATGAGAAACATTTTTAAGTTTACATTAAAAGACAAAGGAAACTCAAAACCTTGACCCAGTGAATATGATAGTTGATCATATAGTTTAGAATGAGGAATGCCTTAAGTCTATAGTTAAAAGATATCCAAAGGAAACTTATATTTGTAACATCTGAACTTCTGTATCCTTTATCATGAAGCCTGTGAGCAAGGCAAACCTGTCTGTATTTGATAAGAAATCTGGCAGTCTTAGCTAGTTAATGAATTTGCTAATGAGCTAGTAAGGTGGTGGATTATCTTGGGTTAAGGAGCTGGAGGTCTGTTTTCTAACTGTCAAGCTTAGCTGCCAATGTAGTCAGAAATCTGGAAAGAATAAATTATAATCTAGGAGTCATGTATTAAATAAAATGACAGAGGTTGGTCTATAGTCCACTACCTAAACAGTTTCCAGGTCCTTGTGGTCTCCATCACAACTTGGGCAGTCAGTCTGGCTGGCATCCCAGAAGATGAAAAGGTTTTTCCTGTGGAGTAGGTACTTGTGAAAGGAGAAATAACCCACCTTGACTTAGGCAATGTGAGACATTTGGCTCTGAGGGTATTCTCTATTTGTCCACAGTATAGGCCAAACCCTGGCATCAGGCAAGACAATGAAACAGTTTTTCTTAGTGGTTATCATACTACAATCCAGGTTAAATCTTGTCGTTGTGCCCATATCTTTTTAGGAGACCATGGGGGTAAACTGTCAGGTTTTGTGAGTCTCTTTCTATCACAACAGGGCCAAACATTTAACATTACATTTAGCAGATTTCTGATAAGATTGAGAGCCAGTCTATTAAGCATATCTGAATTAGACAACCTGTGTTTATTTAATTATCTGTTCTACATGTATCTAGCAAATAAAGAGAGCACATTTTGACTTAATGACAGTAGTAAAAAAAAAGGCTAAACATGTATTTAAGACAGAGACCTTTAAATTTTACTGTTTATAAATCATTATTTACAAAGACAGAATAAAATGGAAGCCTTATCTTAATTGTTAAGTAACTTTGACAGACTGTATTCCTAATAGTAGTGAACTAGAGGCTGCCGATAACAAAGTTGGTGCGGCAGTGACAGCTAGCCACATGACTGCCTTTATCTAAGATGGTGCTGAAGTAATAACATAACAAAACCTATCTGCCCACAACAAAGATGGCAGATAGTCACAGGACTGCCCCTAGTTAAGATGGGGCTAAGGGTCACATGTTATACCTTAGAATGGAGCTGTAGAAATGTGGCTGTGTATCTTAGAATGGACCAACAGAAGCATGACAAAGACAAACATTCAGAGAAATCTAAGTAGTTCGTGTTGAGCTACTTGTCAGTGGTGGTGGGAGCAGGCCTGAGACTCATCAGAGCAGAATATTGGCAAGAGGGCGGGACTAAAAGCAGTGCCTGAAGCCTTGTTCTGCCTCCTAGCAACTCTGCTTAGGCAGGAGAGCCAGTGCTCTCCAGGTGCTGTGTGGGGTGGTGCACTGGCACCTATGCCACTGAGTGCAGGGAGGTGGAGTTGAGCAGGCAGGGTTGGGGTTGGATGCAGTGGTGACCACAAGAATGCTGTTCCAAGAGCCAGAGAACAAAGGGTGATGGTGGCAGCAGGAATTACAGTGGCTCAGCAGAGCTGCATACTGGGGTTGGGGGGGTGGAGTTGGGGATTAGGGCGTGGGGAGGTAGGAGCAGGCAGATGCACATAGAGGAAGCAGAATCAAGTAAGTGGGGAGTGGGAGCCGCGAGCAATTGGCAAGAGAATGAGCGGGGAGGGCCTACAGATAGCTGGATCACTGGGGTTCTATAAATCATCTTTAAGCGGCCATGTAGAGTTATTGGTCTGTGGATAATGGGGCCAAATTTAGCCTGTAAATTAGACTGGGAGGGATGGCAGTGAAGGTATTCCCTTCTGGGTAAGAGTAGGAGAGGAACTGGTGATTTGTTTCCACATCTGGAGGACAAATGTGATAACTAAGGTGGCAGCCAGGTCAGTTCACTAGGTCATCATTCTGTGAACTGGGGGCTGAGTTCTGGGCCAGGTGTGGGGCTCAGAGGCAGAGGGAGAATCACTTCCTGGAGAGCCAGAAGGAGGGGTCACGCAGAGGTAGAGGTTCTAGAAAGAAGGTTCAATGAGAAGGTCAGTCATGACTATCCTCCAGAGAAGAGTAATCCGTTGGTTGCAAAGTCCATGTGGCAGCAGGAGATGTGAACCTGTGAGTTTCTAAGTGTGAGTCACTTGTGTTTCATAAAAAAGAAAGACCCAGGATTTGTTTGGTAGAGGCACAGTATGGAGAGGTTGGAAGGGGGTGCCTCTGTGGGCCCATGCTGAGGCATCTCTTCCCCCTGAGGTATCAGCCCCATGATAGATCCAGTATAGAATAGAGTTTATTTAGGGTAAGGGGAGGGGAGTTGAGGCAGAGAAAGGCAGAGAGAGAGAGAGAGAGAGAAAGAGAGAGAGAGAGAGAGAGAGAGAGAGAGAGAGAGAGAGAGAGAGAGAGAGAGAGATAACAAGACAGAGAAAGAGCAAGACAGAGACAAAAGGAGTAGAAGAAAAGAGACAGAGGGAGGAGAGGCTGGCCAGGAACATGTGGAGAGAGGGGGAAGGGGAATGGGGAGAGAAGGCAAAGAGTGGGTAAGAGCGTAAGAGGGTAAGAGAATGAGAAGGGGGCAAACAGCCCCTCTTATAATGAATCAGGCATACCTGGCTGTTGCCAAGGTAACTGTGGGGCAGAGCCTAGAAGCAATGCTAACAGTTTCTGATTAAGCATGAGTAAATTCATAGTATAAGTAGTAATGAATTAGTAATGCTTTTCAATTTATTGATTTTCTATAATGGTTTGTCTTCTGGCTAGAAAGGGTTATTTTGCTAAATTGCGTTTCTAGACCAGTGGAGCAAGAGATTGTTATAGGGCATATTGTGTAGTTGATCACTTGGCAGTTCTTTTGACAAAGTCTCCTATGTCTTTGTGTGATGGAGAAATGTGTGCAGCAGATACTAGATGATACTACAGGGAAGAGTCATAGTTCAACAACCAGAGAGGACAGAATCACCAGTTACATTAAACTTGTAGGCTTTTGTAAAGTGTTTAATGTTAGCCCTTGGTCTGTGGTCTGTTCAATGCTTTAAGCAGTAATATATCTCTTTCCCTCTCCCTCTTGATCTCCCATCTCTTTCTCCCTCCCTTCCCTCCTCTCCCTCTCACTGACTGTTCTCTCTTTTGTGACATGGTCTTTTCTATGTAGCCCTGGTTGTTCTAGAAATCACTATGTTGACCAGTCTGGCCTTGATCTCACGATGATCTACCTGCCTCTGCCTTCTGAATACTGGAATTAAAGGCATGAGGCACCATGCTTAGAGCTTCACCAGTAACTTTTAAGTGTGAAGAGAACACATATTTTAAAATATGAAAAGCCCTAAGTTGGAAGCAATAGTTAATTTACTGTTATCAGGACTTTAAACAAGTGAGATGTTTACAATGGGCTTAAACCAATAGTAAATTTCTTGACAGATGTGAAAGGAAAGAAATCCCAATTAGTGTGAAAGAACTCTAGGTAACAGAAGAGACCAGCATTCACCACATTGCTTAACTGAGCGTTAATGTATTGTGGTACTCATACACATTGTAAACTCAAAGGGAAAAAAGTTCTTGGGGGGTCACTGAATTACAAGTTGGGAAAATTTTAGGTCAAATGAAGTTTAACATGGTTTTTCTCTGGTGAAATACTGATGATAAATCCTTAATTACTTTGACGTTCTTTTCATAAAACATTTTGCTGAATGTACTGGCAAACATTGACCCAGAGTTGAGTTGAGCAGAAATTGTAATCTAGATCAAATAAAAGTGATTCATTACCCCGTACAGAGCAATGGAGGTATCATTCCCAATCGAACATATTTGAAAAATCATTGTTTGGAAGGACATTGGTAAACTGAGATGATGCCCCATGAAGAAGAAATAAAAGGACCTGGGAGCAGTTCTGATAAACCTTGAAAAGGCTGCTTAAAGGTAGCATGTATGAAGCCTTGGGTTCTATATAGGTTTCCAGTCAGATGGCTGATGCTGGCAATGATAACCCCTGCAAAAATGTTTCATGCTAAATGCCAAACACTGACACAAATGGCTTTCACTTTGGTGGCTCACATAATCTTGAAACAGCCCCAAGAAACAGGTAATGTTAAAAACTTCAGTTTCATAACAGAAGAAGGTGAAGGCATACAGATAAAGATATTTTCCCGAGGCTGCATGGGCAGTGAGTAGCAAAGCTGGGCTTTGGATTCTAGGGCTGAGCTTTCCCATCCTTTGCTTGATTGCTGTGATTTCAGCTCAGCATGATGAAACATTTGGCACTAGGGTCCATTACACAGATGTTCAGGATGCTTTCTCACCTGAGTGATACTTTTCTCACCTGGATGATACTTAGACAGTGGCTGTATGAGTGAATACACTGGCACTGGCTAAGATTTTGGACTCTGTGATTCAGCTCCATGATGCCGGTCCTTTGAAAACAATGAAATGACTTGCATGATCTTTTTTTCATCTTTCCATTAAGAATCTAAATGATTCCTTAAAAAAAATCCCAGTTTGTCTGTGATGACTCTGACATAGGGGAAAGGGATTGGCAGATCTTTTTGATCAGTGGATTGCATCAATACCATTTTGTAACAAGGCAATCCCAAGGCTAAAAAGCTCATTAATTTGGTGTTACATTTGTCATTAGGAGTTAGTAAGGACTAGAGTACTGCTGCAGTGGGGTCAAGTGTTACAAAGTAAATGGAGCCTTGATCCAATTCTACTTGTCATTCTGACATGATGTAGCTAGATCCTTTAATAGCAAAGTATGTGCTGAAAGGGGCAGGATGTGATGGCACTTCACTTAGTAGCTGTATTCTACTAAAGATGCCATGCAATATATTCAATTTAGAATGGTTTTAGAGTAAGTAGTGCCTCTCTATTTTTGTCAATACCAAAAGAAGAAATCATCTGTGGAGAATGTGGTTCATTCGTACAAAGTATGTCCAGAAATTATGAAAAGATCGTAGGCAGCTAAGCACATAAGAAATCAAAGTAAGTAAAAATTAGGTAGATCATTTTTTAAAAAAAAATATATAATAAGAAGAAATAAAAAGTATCCCATTTAAGTTGGACAAGACAAACATATAGAAGGAAAAGAGCCCAAGAGAAGGCACAAGAAATCAGAGACCCATTGTTCACACACTCAGGAATTCCATATAAAATATTAAACTGGAAGCCATTTGCAGAGGATCTGATGCAGGTCCAGGAGGGTACTGTGCACGCTGCTTCAGGCTGGTAGATTGGTTTGTTTGTTTGTTTGTTTTGTTTTATTTTTTTGAATAATGTTAGTGCTGTTAGAAAATAAAAGACAACCACGAAAATATCTTCAGGGGACTACATATAAACTTTGTAACTGACTTCAAAACTGACCAGGTGACAGACATCAAGAAATCTGATAAGCAGTGCTAAGATTATAGATCAGTGATACTGACTGACATAATATTTTCAAGATGTTAGGTCTCAATTCCAGTACTGCAAAGAAATTCACAATGGTTAAATTTTTAAAGATTTTAAAACATGTTTAAAATGAAATTTTAAAAATTTGGGGATTGTTATGGCTTAGCAGTTAAGAAAACTTGCTATTGGGCTGGCGAGATGGCTCAGGGGGTAAGAAGCTCTTCCTAAGGTTCTGAGTTCAAATTCCAGCAACCACATGGTGGCTCACAACTACCCATAATGAGATCTGTCGCCCTCTTCTGGTGAGTCTGAAGACAGCTATAGTGTACTTATGTATAATAATAAATAAATCTTTGGGACGGGAGGGAGCAGGGACTAAGCGAGCAGAGTTGACCAGAGCGAGCAGGGTTGACTGGAGAGAGCAGGGGTCCTAAAAATTCAATTCCCAACAACCATATGAAGGCTTACAATCATCTGTACAGCTATAGTATACTCAAATACATAGAATAAAAAAATAAGTCTTTAAAAATAAAAACTTGCTATTCTTGTAGAGTAACTCAGTTCAGTCCCCAACACTGACATGGTGGCTAACAACCATGTGCAAATCTAGTTCCAGGACATCCAACTCGTCTTCTGAGAGGCTGCCATATGTATGAGGTGTATCTACATATACCCGGATATTCAGACATACTCATAAAATAAATAACTATATTTTAAAAGATTTAAAACTTTATAGCAAACCAGATTGATAAGGAAATAGATGAATATTTCCCCAGATAATAGGGCAGCAGAAATTATTAGGCATGGAAGTTGACAAATGAAGGATTATAAACGGGGGGGGGGGGCATAATTCCAGGCACTACACGACTAGTACAATGCATAATGTAGATGTCTAACACTTGGGTTATGATAAAGCAAAATAGAGACGGAGTGCAGAAGAGATGTTCTTTGTGGAAATCATGACTGAGAAGATTCTAGAGCTGATTAAAGACTCTAAGCCACATTTTCAGGAACCCACTGGGAAAGGACAATGACCTTCATAGGAATGGCAATCTTTTCAATAGTGGCAACACAGAAACTGAGATAAAAGTGCAATAACATCTCAAATGCTAAAACAAAATGAGAAAAATATCCCTTGAAACTGTCTATATAAAATTTTATATCCACTAAATACTGCTATCAAGAGTGTGACTTTAAAAGGAGATATTTTGATACAGAATCTGGGCAATCCATGACCGGCGGATATCTTCTAAAAGAAAATTATAAAAGATATCCTTCAGATAGAACTGACTTCAGTTGAATAAGTGAGATTAATGAGTCAATAAAGAGAAAAAAGCCAATATGCTATCAAGCTAGCTAATGATATAGAAAAGTACAGTCATGTAAGATTGAAAACATCAAGGTATGATTAAAATGCACGACTATAATAACATCAGTCAACTGATGGGTTGATATGTTTTTAAGTGTGCTAAGATGATTGTATTGTCTGAAATGAATCACATATATGAAATTGGGACTTTGAAAGAGAAAAGTCATGAAGCAATGGAGTGCCATGACGGAGTGCTCTGCATCCAGAGTCTATGATGGCTGGGAACTAGTATAAGCCATCAGTTAGTAGTATAACTGTTGAAAAGCTACTTCTCTACTATCACAATCGGTGTCTGTTATCTTCTCTGTTAATATGAGATCTTGGAAATGGAATTCTTGCAGAGGAAGAAAAAAAGAATCAACAGTTCCTTGAGGTGTTTACCCCTTTCTTTTAATTTTAATCAGTAAATACTTTACATTTCACTTCCAGCTACCTTTTATATACCTGACCAAAAAATTTAAGCGTAAATCAAGTATCATTCGGCTGTGTATTTTTGCTTCACCTTTGAAACTATTTCTTGGTTTCATTTTGTTGTCATTTAGTAGCTAGACAGAGTAATAATAACAATTTACCAGAGGAGTAGTTGGCTCTGATAGATAAGGGAGATTAGTAGAGAAAAGCTATAAACAGATGCCCTTGCTGGGAGATGGGATTCTTGCTATTCTTTTTTTTTTTTTGATTTATTACCTAAATAAATTAATACTGTCTTAGTCTCTCACCATCTCTCTTTGCATACTATTGTCCCACTTCTTTTCTCCTTCTGTTTTCCCAGGCCAATAATAAACCTGAGATTGAAGCTGCTCTCTTCCTTGACTGGATGCGCCTGGAACCCCAGTCTATGGTGTGGCTGCCCGTCTTGCACAGAGTGGCTGCTGCTGAAACTGCCAAGCATCAAGCCAAGTGTAACATCTGTAAGGAGTGTCCAATCATTGGATTCAGGTATTAGTATTCAACAAAATCATCTCATTGTCCCTCAATTTGTCGTGACTAGGTTTTCTTTTTTTCTTTCCCATGCCAGTTGCTGTGAGTTTGTTCCTTTCTAAAGTGGGAGAGAAAGTGATGGAGCTAAAGCATCGATCATGGCTGTCAGTTTCCCAGATCGCAGGGTTATTTCAGTGGACCTGACTCATTAGGCAGATGTCTTTTTCCACCTTCACTCTTCAGCTCTTCACAGCCACAATTTTGGTTGGGCAAGACCGAGTACCTGTTTCCACAGTGATATTTGTTTTTTCAAGGGCATCCAGATGAACTGTACCTCCTCCTTCCTGGAACTAAAACATTTTTACCCTTGTTTTCCTTTTCATGGCCTTTTCTGTTTATAGAAATTCTCCAAGAATCAGTTATAAAATGAAGAGTTGATTCTATTCTGGGAAGACACATCCTGGTAGCCCAGTCTCTTTCTCACTTGGCAGCACTTCTTTTTACCCCTTAAGTAACAAGAATTGTTCCAGGCATCCTAGAACTTTCTTCTTTCTTTTTGAATCTGATTCTCTTCTTTCTATAGTATCCCGTTGAATTCTTAAGGAAATAAAAGATATGTAAACAAATGAGATTCTCAAAGTAGCTAAAAACAGAAAGCATGCCATATGTATGTAAAGGTGTGAGAGAGGGGAAAAAGCATGCTATTATTTTGGCATTCTTAAAATAATATGGAAAACAATTAACTCATTTGGAGAAATAGGATATTTTTAAATGAACTAACCTAATAATAATTCCATGTCCTAATTTTGAAATGATGATGCATTTTAACACCTGGATTGATATGAGCTTATTCATACCATGTATAAGCAACAGGATTATACACTAGCTTTGCAGCTAATGCCCCTTCAGAATTCACTTAGCATTAGTAAATACACATTTCTAGTGGTGCTTAAATTTGTTTTGTTACTTTGTTTACTTTCTTTTAAAATTTTCAGTTCTTTTACTATTGATGTTTTTCCTTCGGTATTTCATGTAGCTTACAAAGAGGTTTAATTTAAAAAAAAAAACTTTAAACATTTGTAAAACCTAGTTAGACAAATATACCTTCTTTCTTTCCTGATTTTGGGCAGATGAGAAGTGTGCTATAGGGAATGCAAGGCTTGGGTGGGGGAGGAACTGCAGGTGACTGCATTCTATTTCTTATCTTCCTGAACCAGCTTCCTGGGCCATTGGGATTTGTATACAACACTGGAAATTTTTATAAAAGAAAAAAAAAAGTACTGTGCTTTGGAGGACCTAAGAGTGCCTCCCCTCCCCATTTTTAACCTTCAATTCTTTTTTGCTTTTATCAAATTAGATTATTTTAAGAATCAGCATTTCTCTTTCTTCCTTATCCCTTCTCAAATGATGGTTGAGATCTTTTTTAAAAAGGTAGCTAGCTTTTCTTCCCACTTTTCCATATGTGACAACAGGAATGTGTTTATCTGAATTGGCTGAGGCTCTTATCTGAGGAAGGCAAAAATCAGGAGGAATGTAGCAAGTATATATAGTAGGCTGAGACTGAAGGAAAATGTATCAACCAGTACTTATAAATTAGAAAAATCCTCACTTAAGCCAACGTTGTCGCTGCTGCTGCTGTTCTTGGTGGTGCTGATGGCAATATCATTTTGGGGTGATATGGTGAGGAATTTCTGAAGAGAGAAAAGAGACTGTCCAATTTGACACAAAGGTAAATCATGCCAACCAATTTTAGAGTTTATAATTAAAGGAAGTGTTGTTTTTAAGTGGCATTTTTATTTTGATTACTTATTGTGTAAGTTCATTTTTGGTAATTTTGTTAGAATAATTATTGCGAATACGCTTGTCCCTGTGATGAATAGGCAGCGTGCAGTGAATCTGCCTGTCATATCTTTCATGTTTGAGTATTTGGTCTTTAGAGACCAGGCATTTTGGCTACATCTTTCTATTTAATCTGAAAGAATTCCAGTGTAGTTTAAATAAGAGTTGATTTTTTAAATTTTTTTCTTCCATATGGATGTTTATGGGATAATCATTCCACCAAAATGTGTTGATTCTTTGGGAGAGGCACTGGAAAAGTCTAGAGGAAGAAGTTAATAGCTTCCTATGCGAGGACAAACGAGCACTGCTTTCTGTTTCTACAAACAACAGTGTGGGAGAAGGTTGCCTAGAGTGTTCTTTGGGAATATGATTTGGAGAAATACATAAACATTTGTTTCTATCTTTATCAGGTACAGAAGCCTAAAGCATTTTAATTATGACATCTGCCAAAGTTGCTTTTTTTCTGGCCGAGTTGCAAAGGGCCATAAAATGCACTACCCCATGGTAGAGTATTGCACTCCGGTAAGTTACTGTCCTCCTGATAAGAGTTCATTCACCTGAGGTGAATTCTAGATTTGGATATTGCAGTGTTTAATGCTGATTTCTTTGCCTGCCTGCCTGCCTTCCTTCCTTCCTTCCTTCCTTCCTTCCTTCCTTCCTTCCTTCCTTCCTTCCTCCCTCCCTCCCTCCCTCCCTCCCTCCCTCCCTCCCTCCCTTCCTTCCTTCCTTCCTTCCTTCCTTCCTTCCTTCCTTCCTTCCTTCTTTCCAGTTCTACCACCCTATGCTCATACAAGGCATGTCCTGATACATAACAAAAGTATTAAGCATGCAATAAATATCTCTGAATGATTAATACTTCTTTTATGCAACCTTAGCAATTATATAAAGAGGGCTTTTGTCCATAGAGCATGTTGAAACTGGAGGAGAGTATTATATGTATTCTTCAAAGCGCATAACCTACCACCTTCTTTCACTACTGTTTGCCTTTTAGCGCTGTGACATATTATCAACTGACACATGAAAAATATGTTTTACATGGCCATACTTAACTCATTTACATGATTAGTAAGCACTTACCTTTTCAATTGCCTTCTAGTGCAATAGGTATTGTAATTTGTATCCTCTTTTAACAGGTGAGGACCCTATTGTCCCGAGATTAAAATACTTGCCCAAGGCTCTATAGGTAAAATGTGCAAAACCTCAAACATGTCAGACTAAAACATCCAGTAGGTATTGGGCTTTGGGAAAAGCTGTAGTGAGATGGTACGAACATAAACTCAGAGATTTTACTGAGACACAGAACGGCTACATGAGTGCTCCTGGAAGCGTCTCCGGAATGTATACACTCAGGCCCTAGATTTGTAAACCAAAATCTATGTTTTAGCAAGATTAACAGAGGTTCTGCTCTCCTTTGAACATCAGTTTCATCCATCAATGGTTATCCTTGCAAGTATTTAACTGTTTTCCTCACTATTATTCCTATTACAAAGATTGGAGAGTGCACCATGCTATGAATTGCCCGATACTCATGTCAACTAAGTAGTTTAAGACCTACTGAAGAGGAAAGTTGAAGTTAGACTTCCATCTTCTGTAAGCTATCATTCATCAAGTAGCCTGAATACTTCTCATTTATTGGCCTTCTTGATTTTTATTTATTTTTGTGTGTTTTTATATATGTTTGTACTGTTAGGTGTGATGGCCACAGGTTAAAGACTGGTATCTTTCTCTACCCTATTTCATGAGGCCCAGTCTCTCATAGAATCCAGAAGTCACAGGTTGACCTCATTGGCAGGTACATGAGATCTAGGGACCCACCTGTTGCTGTAATATATTAATCCACTCTACTTGTCCGGTGGTGGCAGCACAAGTTCCTTGCTACCACTCCAATGTTGCGGATTCTCAAATGAGACACACACACACACACACACACACACACACACACACACACACACACAGCCTTAATTTTTAACATGCTCTAAGCAGCTCAATGGCAGGGCCATTCTCAAACCTCCATGCAGCTAGCACACTCTCCCCTCTGATAGTCATGAATTTTTATGTACTGAACCTATAACCATCTTGGCTGCTCTGGGCTGCAGCCCTCCTGGGCCATGACTCTTATATGTCGGCTGTCTCTCTCTACTGTACTTCTCAGGACTCATCTTTCTGTTTCCCCTGAATGGCGGTTCTAAATCCTTCTTCCCTGGGTTCCCTTGCCCAGGAAATCTAAAGTCCCACCTCTGTCTTCCTGCCCAGCCATTGGCTGCTGGCAAATTTATTTGCCAATCAGAACCAGCTGGAGGCAGGCCCCATCATGTCTCACATGATGAATTCTTGTGCAATTTTTGGGAATCCATAATGCAAGCATTAAACCAAATCCACAACATCTACCGTCTCTGCTTTCTTTAGTGCTAGGGTTACAAATATGTACCACCATGCCTGGCATTTACGTGGCTGCAGGAAATTCAAACTCACTTATGTGGCAAGCACTTTGCCAACTGGGCTATTTCATCGGCCTTCAATACCCCTCTTTTACCACTGATACATGCTTTATAGACATAAGTAACCCACCGAAGTTAGTCAAGTTTGAATGCACAGCCTTGGCTCATATTTCCATATTCTTCCTGGTTATAAACCATGAAGATCAAGATCACATGGCCATTTGTTTTGAAATGGCACTCTCCTAAAACTGCTCTCATCATCATTTCCATTTTAGACTACATCCGGAGAAGATGTTCGCGACTTCGCCAAGGTACTAAAAAACAAATTTCGAACCAAAAGGTATTTTGCGAAGCATCCCCGAATGGGCTACCTGCCAGTGCAGACTGTGTTAGAGGGGGACAACATGGAAACGTGAGTAGTGGCAGAAGCAAAGCAAACTTGCATTTGATATATCTTTGAACTCCTCCCAGCCAAAAACCCTCCTTCACTCCCAGATGCAAACAGTCTCCTAAGTTCCTCTCCCTTGTTGCTTTTACTTTAGCTGAAAAACAACAACAACAACAACAAAACCAAAAACAAAACAACCCCCCAAACAATCTGATGTTCAATTACATTTTCTCTTGACAATTTTCCAAAAGTCAAACTTGACTTTACAGGAAGAAAAAAAAAAAAAAAGACTCACAGCAAAATATCATCACCAATTGCCTTATAAGACTTTTAAGAGCTATGAGACTGTTTACAGATGAGTGATGACAATATTTCATTTTGATTTTCTTCTCTCATAAATCAGTGGACATGTGTGTTTTTGTATCTAATTGTGTGGTCATACCTAGTCACTCTTTTCCACTTGAGAGCAATACCCAGTCCCAGGAAATGATTTCACGGTAAGTAGGAATGAGTCTACTGGTCGATCGGATGATAGCTTTCCCTCCTCCCTTGAACCTGTCTCCTTATATTTTCCTGTATTTGATGGCAATCTCACAATTATCTGTTTGGCTTTTCATTCACGGTTTACTTTTAGTTGGCTGTTGCTTTCCATGGTTTAAACCCAATTTGAATGTATTTTATTTATTCCTTTTGACCTTTCCATAATTTTGGTTGCCACTGAGTTAGTTTGCTTGTGTCTCTTTTCACCACTTCATTTTTTGTTTTGCAGTCCCGTTACTCTGATCAACTTCTGGCCAGTAGATTCTGCGTGAGTACTTTTGCTAAGGGCACTGCTACTGCCAGCACTCACTTGCTTGATTTATCTTTTCCGTTTCTTTGTTTGTTTATTCAGCTTGGTTTTGTTTAATGACATTTTAATTTCCAATTTATTTATTTATTTTTTATTTTTTTGTTGTTGCTGATTTCCTTTCTCAGTAAGTGCCACCTACCATAGCTACAGAGACTCTGGATAGTGCAAATCTCTCTGCTGAAGTCTAGCCAGCAGCATCCTGGCATGAGTTCTGATAAAAATGAAAAGAAATTTGCAGGTTTTAGCTGTCTTCCTGGAAGACATCTTTATATTTTAGATATTCCTTCAAATATAGACAAGGAAGAACCTCCTGTTTGGATAATGGCATTTGAAAGCCTGTTTCTTGAAACATAATACATGAAGACCTTCAGAAGGGTGATGGTGTGTTCCTTAGAAGCAGTTGTAGCTGGACTACTAAGAGTATGGCCCTGAGTTTGGTAGACTAATTTCTCTGAAGTATGTGGATGTTTTTAAAAATTAAGTTATGCCATGCTGTTTGATAACTTTTCACAAATGTGGGGTTCTGATTTTTGAGATAAACTCATTTTTATCTCCTCTGCAAAACATTCAGTTCATAAACTGTTATGCCTTTAGGCAAGGAAGAAGTATTCTATAGTCTGATATCAATATTAGTGTACACAAATGATTTGTTTCAGTTTATATTGGCAGAAAACTATTTTGGAGCTAGGTATTATAGTGAGCACAATTAGTCCTAGCTATTTAAGAGGCCGAGTCAAGAGGGTTACTTGGGTGAGCCCGGCAATCTGAGACCACCTTGAGTACCATAGTGAGACTTCGATGAGATCTTTTAGAGATCTTTGATATGCACACTAGCAAAAAACACCTACATAAGAGTTATATAGTGTTTTCATAATAGTTTCAGTGTAACCTTATCAAATTATTTAAAGTTTGATAGCTGTAGCCTATATCAAGTAGAGAATAACTTGAAAGAGTGGCTTATGTCAGAATTTAATTGATTTCATTTTTATATTATTTCCATATAATTTAACTTAAAGATACATAGAGAAATATGAAGTATTAATTGAGATATTTTAGGTCCTTATTATCCAACGGAAGTAGAAGACTTCTTTTTGCTTTTAGCCCCACATTATTGTGTCATTTAATTTTGAGAGATTGTACCTATTGCCTCTTTTCTTTATTCCTAATGCTTCAACAGCTTGAGCAGCTACTAGATTCGGTTATGTTTCTTGCATGACGGTGGTAATCATTATCTCCAACCTCAGTAGTCTGTTTCTAGAAGTTGAAAACCTTTATGAATATGGACATTTGATCTACTGAAGTTCTGAGACGGCCAAGTATATAGATTACTCTGTGTTAAAAGAAGTTTAAGCAGGGAAGAAGTCTGAAGAGTGAGGATTCAGAAGGATTTTTTAAATACTAAAAGTAACAGGAAATAGTACCTTGAAAGGAAAGGAGAAGATACAATACAAGTTAATGAGAAATTATCTTCAGAGTCAGGTTACAGTAACTTCATTTAAGTAGGGGTTGTTTGTCTTTTTAAAACTTTGAAGCACTTTAAAAATCAATGTCATTCTTTATTGAACTATCTTTCTAACACTTAAAATATACTCCTAGGTTTTCTTTATATGAAAAGTTGGCTAGATTATTCAGAAAGAGTGGGAGGTTCTAATTTGAATGAAGAAAACAAACCCAGCAGGCTAGTCTGTACTTTTTAATACTGTAATTTTATTAGTTTTTACTCATAATTTTCTAATAGAAAAGTCTATTGTGAAGCTGTCCTATTCAAGCAGAAGAATTAGGTACTAACATGTTTTATTTTGTAAAGATGTATTTGATAGTAACAAATCTTATGATAACGGTGGTATTTAATCTATTTAATATGGAACACAGACTTGGAAAGCTTCCAGAGATACAGATCTTTTGTATTTTTCTTAGACAAAACCCTTGTTTTCTCGTATCTGTCATATTATTTTAAGCTGAATCTAGCATCGGCCTTTCATTCTGTTTATCCACAAGGGAGACAGGCTAGCAGTGTTCTTGGAGCTCCTCTGCTATCTAATCTAAGTGCATGAGAACTTACTTACGGGATTTCCACAAGAGACAAAGTGGTGGTGTGTAAGATGGCACTGGCAAATGGATTCTTGGGGACAATTGGAAATGATCCTAATTGGTATATTGCTCTGTATTTACAAAGCAGGAAGTGGGAGCCATATTATTATTTCCGTTTGGAGGCTTTATACTTAGGTTTATTTTTGGAGTAATTCTTATCAATTCTTGGATTTGAATTTCTTCTCTGACCAGCACTTTCTTTTTGCTTGTTTTTCTAGTATAGCAAATGCCTCTTGTGCTTTTTCAGAATTCTAATTATTACAAGTTCTTATACTTATACATGCTGCACTAGGTGCTATGTACATTAATAGAAAAAATAATTTGAAATTATCCTCGAGGTTGAGAATTAAAGCTCTGTATCAGACTTTTGTGTATGATTGCAGCAAACTACTTTGGATTTCCATGCCTACTCCTGGTGTAGCTTTGCTCCAGGGTCTTGTATTTGCCTTCTTTTTATGTACACTACCACTGTAGCAACTATTATAATGGAAAATACTACTAATAATATTTTCCTCGCTGGTCAGTTTTAGCTTAGAGACATATATAATTAAAAAGCCTGCTCTATTTCAGAGTATATTTACAAGCCAAACAATCCAAGCATTAAATTATCTTTATTTACAGTGATGACTTCAAAACAAACCTTCACAACTTCCTAGTAATAGATTATTCTAAGAGTCTATAAAATGAGCAGATTAAATCTCCAAAAAAATGAAGTGAAAACTCACAGGGGAATCTTTGGATCTACCGACTGAGTTGAATAGTCATCTTTTTTGTTTTCACATGAACTGTGAACATATTTTACACTTGACCTAGACAACATTGCTCTCATGATTTACATTTGACTTAGACAATATGGTAAGACCTTTATCTCTCAAGGAAGGCTTCCAGTTCTCTGGTTGTTTTTTGTTGTTGTGTCGTGATTATCTTACTACAATGTTTCTTTGTTTAAAAAAATACAAATTTCGGGCACATTTTCTATTGAAGCCTATATGTATATGAGAAAATCAAACATTTTTCTCTTCATGCCAAACAGCGTCATTGAATGCTGTTTATATATTAGGCTAAACCAGAGGTCCCACCAAATACTCCTGAAATTTGTGTTCATACCTTCCTTTATCAAAGTCCTTTCTATGTCAGGAGAGAAGTGGAAAAGACCTTGAATTTCATTCCAATAAAACAAAAAGCACAAGTCCAAACATGTTTTTAGAGCATTTTCTTTTTGGATAAGGAAGGTATAAAAATTTCCCAGATAATGAATAGATCAGATATAAAGTATGAAAAACATTAACCTTTCCAAAGATTCTAGCCTGTCCAATGAAGCAAAGGTATGTTTTTAATTTTCCTACAGAGCTATCATGCTCATTTCCCCCCTTGTTTTCCTGTCAGATTTGCAAGTACATTAGCCTTAATAAGAATTATCCTGGATACCATGATATCTGACTAAATTTAGTTATTCTTTTAAAATCATTTATATGACTTTGAGTCATTCTATTTTCTCTATAAAATACTAGTGTAATACTGCTGTTAGGTTAGTAAAATATTTTAATACATGGAATTTTAAGAACTACTCAATGGCATAACTTCATTGGAGCTAAAATTATTGACTGTAAATGTACTAAGGAAACATAGTTTTCATTGTGCTCAAAGATACTAGTCAATGTCATAGATGTGTGTAAGCTATTTTCAGTTTTAAACCACATAATACTAAGACAACCTTGCAACTCTATCTAATATATGAACATTTATCAGTTAAGAAGGTATAATGCTATGTAGACACCCCCCCCCCCATACCTTTTGTGTAATTTAAACTTCCTAGGGAAGTTTTTCTTTTATCTTTATGGGTTTTAAGAAAAGCAGAAATCATCTCTCAAATCTTGCTTTAAAATACTTGATGCTGTCTTCTATTTGGGAGCACCTACTTGTGCGTTATTCGTAGACTTGGAATAAAGTCATTCTAGGCCATGTATATAACGTAAGTGTGTGGTGGGGGTCTTTTTTCTCCAGTAACGGGTGGTATCTATGACTAATCACATTTTCTGCCTTATAGGCCTGCCTCGTCCCCCCAGCTTTCACACGATGATACTCATTCACGCATTGAACATTATGCTAGCAGGTATGAGACTAGTTGAATGCCAGGGAAATATTGATTGAAATAACTAACCAAGGAACCTAACCTATAATAAATTTAAACAAATATTTTCTTTCTTCCTCAATCTTTTCTGATCTCTACTAATCAACTTACCCTCTAACGTGCATGCCATTCTACTGCATGGAGGTGTTGGACACCAACAACAGCATGGATGCAGACCAATCTTACTTAAACCCTGGCCTTTCAACATTTCTGGTAGCTTTGTTGCACTTGTATACTGAACACACTTGCTAAATTGCCTTACAAGTCCTCTAACTTCCTTAGAAAACTACTAGGCTAGATATATTAATCTGTGGAGAAAGAGTACTGTGGTACCCAAACAATATGAAAGCACTGGCCTTTGATTTCTGTTTATTTACATGATGTACTTGTAAAAGATAACTTTCTTAACTCTTGGACCTTTCTGTACCAACTTTTTAGTATTTGAGAGGACTTTTATACCTAAACACTGAACTCCTAATTATATCTTGTGCTTGTTAAGTAAGTATATCCAACTTTTCTCTGATTGTCGAAAGACTTTATGATTAAATTGGTGGCAGAACACATAGAAGACTTACTGTGAATCCATCTTTTATCAACATCTGATGACTGGACATGCTCATCAATTGTGGCAAGCATTAACTAGCTATATGCGTCTATTGTCAGTGAAAAGGTATTCATTGTCTTAAAAGACAAGGGATAGTGGAAGGTGTGGTTTTGCTCTTAGGGAAGATTTTCTCAGTGAAAGGAAGATTGATCTGTAGAGGGGAAATCCCAAACAAAACACCAACAAAATATAGCTTCCCATAGTTTTTACATTAGAAATACAAAACTACTAATTAGCTGCTTCAACTGGCTAAGACAACACACACATCCTTTAATCTGAAGGATTTCTTTCTCCTCTTGCCATGAGTTCTTTAGTTTTCAGGAATGTTCACTTAGGTCTTGAATAGATTCTAAGAAATCACATAAGTTTTAATGAGCTTTTACGTTTTTTATCAGGCTAGCAGAAATGGAAAACAGCAATGGATCTTATCTAAATGATAGCATCTCTCCTAATGAGAGCATGTAAGTATGGCATCTCTTTTTACAAAATCTTCCTGACGATGAATTGCTTTGAAGGATGTAGAGGTAGGACAGCACAGAATATAGGAATTAGCATCATATTCATTTGATCTTTCAAAGTCATTCATTGACTTTTTTCTTTAATTCTTAAAAACCTGGCACAGAATGAGCTCATATAAATCCAAGCATCAATCTAGAGTAGCCAAAAAAAAAACTTTTTACCTTATTTACATGTATTTAATATCATATGACTACAAATTACTAAGTCCAAAACACTTTGACCACACTAGAATAAAGAATAAGGTGATATTTGAAAGTAATAAGTAAATAGGATTTCCTCTATTCATGGGAATTGGAAATAAGATCTTCTTATATAATTGTTATACCCAAATACTGTTAGGTTGGCATTTTCCTTCATTAGATTGTGGTTTAGCTTCATTATAGAAAGGCAGTCTTGTGAAGGGTTTGCAGATGAGGGAAGACAAATACAGGTCTTAGTTTGTCAGTAGGATGATAAGCCAGCTTGGTCAGGCTGTACGAAGGAGATGCATTACTGTTACAAATGACCAAGAACCTACTTGGCACTAAAACAGAGACATCATCAACAGGTTTGGGCAGTGCTCATAGTACAAAACACAGATGAATAGTACCATAATCCAAGTAGATGGTGACTAGGGAGAGGGAGAAGTGTGCTTAGCAAAGAAATAGAGGATCCACTAACTGAACAAATAACATGGAGAATAGAAATTAAGTCAAACTTCAATGATGCTTTCAATTTGATAAGCTGCAGTAAGATTGGTTTAACACCTTATTATGCAGAATAGGTAAATGAAAGCATGGTAAAGTTATCCTATGTAGTTTTTGTGGGAACCCAGAGTCTTAACTCCAGTTAGAAAAAGAACCTTCCTAAGGATTAACTCAAAGGAAATTGTATGAAAGTCAGATTTCTATATAGTTATTGAATACCATATCATCTAGAACATAGAGATCAATGTAAGGAGAGAGAAGTTAACATTCAGCCATTTACTTCAAACAGCTATCCTTTCCCAATTAAAGCTGCGATGCTATTATGCAATCTTCCCACAGGAAGTAAGTAGCTAAAGAACCAACTCAGTATAAAAGCTTCAATGATTTGCTTCTTTGGCTCTCTCATTTTGATATTTGATGCTCTTAACTTTCATGTTAGTTCAGGTTGTATCCATATGATAGTTTCTAGCAGGCATGGACTGTCAAAGAGAATAGGAAGAGAACCTTAATTAAAATTATACCTTACAGTTAAATATGGGAAGTCCTAGCAATAAAATTTCAGAATTTGAGGAGGGGAATAATAAATTAGCAATTCAGTAAGTCACGATTGTTTTATTTTACAACAAAATTCAGCTTTAGCTCATTCTGCGGACATGCAATCCATTTTCACTCTGTTGTTTGGCAAAACACCATTATTTAGACCCAGTTTTGGTGGATTAGCTGATTTCATTTGAATGCTTTTAATAGCAATAATAATGGTAATATTCATTATTATCATTATTTTTGTGATGATAAGGCTTTATCTCTGGGTCTTAATGCATGCTAGGCAAGTATTCACCAACTGATATGTACCCCGGCCCTCCAATAATAAGTTAATTTATTGTATCTCCACCACTTGTCTGATTTAATAAACCCAACATGAATGCCTTAAGGACTTGATATTTTACAACAGAGATTTGGGTGGGTATGGCATGCTGTTCATGAAAGCACATGCCTGTAGTCTCAGAACTCAGGAGGCTGAAACAGAAGGACTCAGTTTGAGGCCAGCCTGGGCTATACAGAAATTCCCTCTTGAAAAATAAAATTCAATGGGTATGAAAAAGGGAGTATACAAGCATCTTCTTAATGAAATGTGAGCAGAAACAGAGAGCTCTACTATCTCATTAAGAAGAAAATGAAGTTCCTAGAACTTGGAGGTAAAGTGGAGGTTTCAGAAACTTCAGTACTTCAGGCTGAAAGCAATCCCTCCTGAGTGCTATTAGAAGATTCCCACTTTCCAGGAGACTGCAGCTGCCTCTCAGAATATGCTCCCCTAACCCCAGTTAATGGTTTATGTTAGTGAGGAATGCACTGTTCTTGTCCTCTTTTAATCCGTCATCTTAATGTCTCCACACACTCCCCCCCCCTTACTTTTTGTGTTTCTATCTAAACAATAATTAAAACAACCATTTATCCACAGGTTAATTATTGTTATCATCCACCTCTGAGACTTATAAGTTAAAATTAGCTGGCTGAAGCAGCACTTTCCAGTTCTTGCCTTCCACTTAAGATAATATTTACTATTGTAAGAACTACACGTCCCTCCTTCCTGCCCAGTCAGTATCAGTAGCATGGCTAATGAACAGATTATCTTGACAGGTTTAGTAGCAAAAGCACTAAATGGACATTTTTATATTTTAAATATTTATTACTTAACAACAGTCTAAGCTGTTCATATAGATTCTCAGCCTTTCTGTAATTCTATCTTTCATTTATCTGTGTAAATAGGCCAGTGAGTTCCATGTGGATTTTTTGAAAATGAAACACTTTAAATTATCCATCAATAGAATAGTAGACCACAACCTCCATAGTTACCTAAATGTCTTTAGAATAGGGGAACAATAGGTCTGACTAATTGTTGAGAGCAAAGAAATGTTTCCATTTTCAAATACATACCTGAGTCCCTGACCCAAGTACAAAATAAGGGGGGGTGGAAAAATCAAAACCTTTGATTTTATTTTCCAGAGATGATGAACATTTGTTAATCCAGCATTACTGCCAAAGTTTGAACCAGGACTCCCCCCTGAGCCAGCCTCGTAGTCCTGCCCAGATCTTGATTTCCTTAGAGAGTGAGGAAAGAGGGGAGCTAGAGAGAATCCTAGCAGATCTTGAGGAAGAAAACAGGTGAGTTGTCTTTGTAGCTTTGACCTCGGTATGCAGAGTGCACACACTTGCACATGGAGAAAAGCGCCAGGGCTCCTTCCTTCCTCATGTGATGTCTTAACTGTTTGATAAAATAATCTGTTCAGCTCCTTTTGCAGATTCACTTTTTTTTCTTTTTGGTCCGAAGAAGAAAATGAGTGCCATATAGCATTATTAAGAACTCCTATTTTAGCTGTAAAGGGATTAATGTTAATGGGGGTATTGGGTTTGTTGCATGTATTCCATAGGTTTTGATATTTATGTATTTGAGATTAGAATTTAAGAAAAAAGCAAGTAAATTAATTGATGATTATGTAAATTTAAATGTGTTTGGCCATATTACCAGAAATACTTAAGGAAATAGATTCATTATCTTGGTAATACTTAGGAATAGTATATCCTCTTATTTCTCATCAACTACAGACAATGCTCCTTTTGTTCATCTTCATAGTAGATTAGGTAAGCCATTCCAGTTGTTAGACTCCACCTGTAAAAAGAAGTTCAATATGAAAACATCAGAAACTGTTGGAAAGGAAAAGTCAAGAGAAAATTCATGACCGTAGAACAGATAATTCCAAATGGCCAGGAATATTGTGTGGTATCAGGATAATACAAATCATTGCCCTTTTTGTTTTGTATTACATTTACTATATCACAAGTACCTTGGTTAGGGTATGTTTTCACATAACCACCTGTAATCACAGTATGGCATTCTACACACAGTGCTACTAGGCAAGTCTTTAAAGGCCTGACTACTCAAATACGTAGCTAAGTACTTTCATCTCTTTCGGTTAGCCCAAGGCAGCAAGAACACACCATGTTTGAGAACCAGTGTGCTAAGGGAGAATATCCCCTCAGCATGAAATACCAGACTGCCGTTCATGCAGTCCCTTCTGCTGTCACTACTAGCCTTTCAGCTCTTAATACTGCTGACCTTTGGCTATAGCTCTTTATCAAGTTGGCTTCCTGTTAGTTCCTTGCCCATTTTCCCAATAAATCCTTTGCACTGTCTAGTTGTGTATCTTTCCAGAACCACTGTATTCCTTCTTTATTGAATTTCTGGATCTTGAAAGAACACCCAGCTTCTCAGCAAGGCATTGAAACGTTCCACTGTTTTCTCTTTAACTGGCTTCGTCAACTTCACCCTTCTTCTGTATGACCATGCTGTTGCAGCCAGGATTTTACTTTGTGTTCACCTACTTTCTGGGTCATCTTCAAGCTGGCTCTCCACCTATATCACTTTCATCTTTGCTGAGAAAACTCCTTGACAGTCTGCCCTTTTACTGTCTGTACCTCCTTCAAATGTATTGTGGTCATTCCATGATAAACATTGTGTTGCTCTGGTTCTACCTACCACAATAATACCATTTTACTACCCAGAGCATGTTTGGTGAAGCATATATATATATACACACACAAATATAGCAAGGAGATCACATGATCACCTGCAAAGGTAAATATTGTACATCTGGGGAGAGGAGATTAATGATAACTTTATTGTCTAAGCTATATTTATAAAAGTAGAAATCAAAACCATAATACCTCTTCTTCTATTTTATTGGTAATAGTCACTAATACTAATAAGAAATAATACTTAATAGCCATTCATATTAAATCTTTATCAAAATCAAATGAGAAGAAAATAGTCATTTTCCTTATAAATAAAATTGAATGTTGCTGAAGTGTAAGTACATTTTTAGTATATGATGTACCTTTTAGCTCATTAGTCAGGACCCATGTCTTGGTGGTGGATAGCACATGCACCCCCCCCCCCCATGCCATGGAAACCAGGTCAATGAGTGTTGGAAAAGAATACTGATAATGCTCCTTTGTGTATCATTTTATGATTTTCAGGGCACTGTTTCTGGTACTGGGGACTGAATCCATGACCTCATGCATTCTAAGAACCTATTCTACACTGAGAAACACTACCAACTCCTAATTGTGAAAGCACTTTAATATATTTTAGATCATTTAATCTTTCTAAAAGCTGTACAAAGAAGTACGCGTCTCCTTTCTTTAGATGAGAAAGCACAGGCTGAGAGAGGTTCGAATAGCTTGCCCCAGATTTCACAGCCAGCAGTGGTAGAGATAAATTCATAGCAGGTTTATTTTTTCACACTCAAAATAGCCAATGCTACCTTGGATCGGAGAATAAAGAGTCATTCTATGCAAATGTCATCTACACAGAAACAGGGTTTATTCCCCAGAATATGCCTTACCTTGAGAGAATGTTTGCAAAGAACAAATGTCCCTGAATAAACCAGTTCAACCACTTTGCCCTGAAATATATCCAGGCTTGTCACTGAAAATGGGATGGTTTGTTCTCTGAAAGAAAGATTATATAGCAGAGCTCCTTAGTGCTCCAAAATGAGACCTCTGCCATTATGTGAGTCTTTCTGGAGGTTATCTTGAAAAGGTCACAATAAGCCTTTTCTTCTACTACTTAGTTCTATTTTCACCTCCTACTGAAATCCTGAAGAAATGTCTCTCCAGAGCCCCCTCCTGGGAACAGCCTGCCCCTGCCTCATTTTCTCTCTCTGTCCTCTGCTGTCTTGGAGTTTTTATGAAAGAGATTCAGGGCCATTCTGCTTCGATGAACTTTGAATTGGGCATTGCTTTAAAAGCCTTTAATTTGTCATTTCCTTCCCTAAAAAGCCTGGGAAGTCACTGAGATGCCTTTGCTCTGGCCTGCCAGCTTGGATATTTCCCAAGACAGAAGTAGGCTACAAAAATGACAAATATGAGACAAATTGAAGGAAAAATGAGGAAGGATGTGTAAAATTAAGGTTGTAATAAGTGCTTTGGATACAGACTTTTAATATATATATGCCTATATTTAATGTACATCTATGGATATTTTATGTCCTTATTCTCCAAATGTGAATTATATGAAATTACAGTTAGCAAAAGAGAGCTGTTTGGAGACTATATGTTATTGAATTCTATTAATTATTCTTATTCACAATGTTCCTCGCCCCATGTGCTGGGAAAACACAAGGTGACTATTGTAGACATGTCTCAGAGATGTCTTATCTATGACATTAAAATTCCTTTTCTCTCATTCCTCATACATAGCTTTCAAAAAACATTTATTGAATAAATTAATGAATGAGTGACTTAAACTGGAGATAAATCTATCTTGGTTTTTAAATGAATGTGTTTTTTTAAATAGATATTTTAAACAAACCTAATTTCATATATGAAAATATTTAATTGAGCTTTTGTTATTTTTAATCTCTGTTAACTTTTAAAAATACTTTCCCTTGTATTGATTCGTAACAAGCATTGCTTCCAAATTGCAAGCTCTGAGTATCTCTTCCATCAGCACCCTCTGAGTCTTAGCTTTTCCATAAAGATAAGAATAAAGCTAAATCAGTCTCTGGAGTTTTCTGATAGGGTCTCTCAGAAGTTTAGGTCATTGGTAATATTAGTTAGCTTAACTCATCATTCATGTTTTGTGTTCATTTCTGTGTCATGTCTATCTTTCATTAACACAGATAATTGAGGTTTGTCTTTACTTGGCAGAAGCCAGCTGAGTTTTGAGAATTTGGTATATCCTATGTCCTTAGCACTATCAACTCAAAGCTCCTAGTTTATCTCCTTTTCTGTGTACATTATAGCCTGCAGTCTCCTGACTTCAATCTATTCCTGGAAAATTCTAGCATGTTTTCTATATTAAGTGATACAGTCTTTGCCCTGAAATCCAAAGTATGATCTTAGCAATGAAAGAGTAGTAGCCTTTATCAGAGACAAGAATTCCTTGCCATTTTACTATCTGCATAGTGAATTTGCTAGATTGTTTCTAAGTCTTAAATGCAGGCAAATATGAGTTAGATAGACTATGAAGTCAAAAGGCAACTAAAATTGTTTCCCGTTCCAATAGTGAGGATTCAGTTCATTTGTAGTACCCACTCCGTACCTTCTCGTGCCTTGGTTCTTGGGCAATCAGGCCTTTACAACTTTGATTTGTTTTTCTTTTGTTTCATTTCATTCTTCTAAGAGTCACACAAGATCATAGTACAGTCAAAGAAATTTTAGATTGGTTTCTTATACTGCTGGAATGAACAAACTGGAAATCATTGGCTTGTTCATGTACCTTATAAGAAACTTAATGTCTTGATGTCCTGTCTTCATGCTATAGATCTTCAGAGGTTCAGGCATCTTTAGTCTATGTTTTTGTTTTGATCTGTATGTGAGTCCAGGGGCTGGGGGTGGGCAGCCAGAGATGAATAAGCCAGAGGACAAGGAACGGTGACAAAATATATTTGTAAAAGCTACCTTGTGACCAGGTATGGTGGCATACACCTTTAGTCCCGACACATAGGAGACAGAGGCAGGTGATACCTGTGAGTTTGTGGCCAGCCCGGTCTTTAGAGTGAGTTCTAGGCCAGCCACTTTCTATACAGTGACAGCCATCTCAAAACAAGGCAAAGGAAGGGAGACAATGAGGAGGTCTGATAGACAAGGTCCTGGGAGAAAGAGTGGTGTCATATGAGTTTAGGCTGCCTTCCCTATGATAGTATACTAGTTACTTTTTGTCAACCTGACACAAACATAGATGCATCTAGGAAGAGGGAATCTTAAATAAGAAAATGTCTCCAAAGGATTTCCCTATAGAGAAGTCTGTGAGACACTGTCCCAATCAATGATTGATTAGGGAGAGTCCAGCTCACTGTGGGTGGTGCCACACCCCATTGCTGGTTGTCCTGGTGCTATAAGAAAGTAGGATGAGTAAGCCATGGAAAACAAGCCACTAAGTAACACTCCTCCACAGCCTCTGCTTTAGTTCCTGACTCTAGGTTTCTACCCTGTTTGAGTTCCTGTTCTGACTTCCTTGCACAATAGATTATGATATGAAAGTATAAACAAGATAAACTCTCTCTTCCATAAGTTGCTTTTGGTCATGGAATGTTATCACAGCAATAGTATCCTATGACAAACACGGAGCCATTCTGGAGTGTCAGCTAGGATTGTGGTCCTTAGATTTGCATTTAGGTCTATGTTTTGTGTGTGTGTTTGAGGTTTATATGTATGCATCGAGAGTTCCATAGCTTTGTTGTGGATGAATTTCAAAAGAACATGAGGAACTAGGAAAGCACATTTCTAGGCTACATGGGAGCTCATACAAGATGTGATTAAGGTCTTAAGTAGATAATACAGATGGGCAGACAGACACAATTTCAATTATATTTCAAGGATAGGTAGAGCTAATAGTTCATGGGATGGGTTGAACTGATATCAGAGATTGACAATTGACTTGATGGTTCAACAGCTCTAGGCAGTAAGGAAGATTCCCAAGTCTGGCAGGTCCACAGGCAAAAGATTTTTTTTTTTTTTAAATCTGGGGTTGACAGATTTGTGAAGGTCCTTCTTCAGGGGCCACGGAGTTAGAAAATAACATGGAGTATAGCACCATTGAGTGTTGGTACTGGTGCCATTGTCTCATATAAATGCCAGCAGTCTAGTAAAGAGAGCTGCTCTTAAAGTTCCTTTCCTCCTACTTTTTGTACATAGCATTCAATAAAAATGACTTTGCTAAAATACGTAAAATAATTCCAACTACAAATATATTTGTAAATATTTGCATATTTAAAACTCATCTTTAGAAGACACACAAGAAGTGACTAAGGTTAAAAGGAACAAAACAGTTAATAATAATAATTCATTATAATAAAGATACGTTTTACATATGCAAATATTTACAAATACATTTGTGTTTGGAATTATTTTACATTTTGCTATATATTGCAGAGTCTGTTCTTCTTTTCTTTGGAATCAACATTTATTACTATTAGTAGTAGTATTTTTTACTTACTTTACGTCCTGCTCACGGACCCCTTCTACAATCCTTTTCCCCTTCACCCCTGTTATTCTCCTCTGAGTGGATGGGTCCACTCTGAGTCTCTCCCCACCCTGGCACATCAAGTCTCTGCAGGGCTAGGCAAATCCTCTCCCACTGAGGCCGGGGAAGGCAGTCCAGCTAGAGGAACATATCCCAAAGACAGGCAACAGCTATTGGGATAGCCCCCATTTTATTTTATTTTCTGGTTTGGGACCCACATGAAGACCAAGCTGCACATCTGCTACATAAGGAGGCCAAGGTCCAGCCTATGTATGCTCTTTGGTTGGTGGTTCAGATTCTGAGAGCCCCAAGGATCCAGGTTAGTTGACTCTGTTGGTCTTTGTGTGGAGTTCTTATCTCCTTCAGGGCCCTCAGTCATCCCCACAACTCTTCCATAAGAGTTCTCAAGCTCCATTCACTGTTAGGCTGTGGGTATCTACATCAGTCTGGTTCCTTCTGATATGTTAGAAAAATGTACCAGCAGATGAGAAGAGGATGTGGGAATGAGAGCATTTTCTCAGAAGTGGTAGTAAAGAGAAGATGTTAAAGGGCAACAGGGTACAGGAGGAGGCCTGGCCTTATATGGGAGAAAGACCACCCTTGTGTTCTTTCATAAATGTGGTAGGTGAAGAATTTAGGATAAGGAAAGAAGATGAGGGGAGCCTCACAGGGAGAACCATGTCCAGTTTACACCACTGAAAACTAAAGAGTGATTCTTACATTTGTTCAAGTTACAATTGTATATGAGAAGGTTAATGAAAGTAGGCATTTATGTTGCTTGGCAACATAGGCTACAAAACAGAGGACTACAGGACCTTTTTTGGAAAAAGGCAGCTAGTTTAACACCATAAATCAAACATCCATGACCTTTTATGGCAAGGATGATGAAGAGCTGAAGTCCAAACACTATCTCAAAAGCTGTGTTAGAATTGGATAAACCATCACAGCTTTATTTAGGCAGAGAGGAGATGTTCATGAATCAGAGGTGGAGGCCTCAAGAATCAGAGGCTGAGTTCTAACTCACACTACCATAATTAATATTCTTCAGTTTTTTGCAAGTTAATCGAAACCAGAGGGGACTAGTTTGGCCTGTCTATTTCATAGAAATAGATGAATAACGAAGAATTATCATTTAGTTTTCTTTCTCCTAATTATCTCTTTTTAAATTGCTATTTGTAGTAAATGTATTCAATTTGCCTTACAGTGTGAAAATGGGCATTGTGTGTTCTTTAAAACTAAAGTTGTCACTACATTCCATGAACTTCAGTCTAAGAATCTGACGTCACTGAAATCAAAATAACAGTAAACTGGTTTTCTGATGCACTTAGAATCTTGGCATAGGAGATTGGAATGTCACAGAGATTGTTTTTCCATACAGAAAAACGGAAGTAACTCTCTGAGGATTAGAATATTCACGTTTCAGCTACAGCTTCTATCTCTAAGACAGGCTGGGTAAAAGCTCACATTCTTACAATTCCTACTTCCTTTGCTAGATTTTTCTGTCATGACCCCCACCCACCCATTCTCCTTGTGGACTTCATTACTAGACCGTCCTGAGACAATAGAATAGATTATGATCTTGACTTTCCTCAGTTACTTCATAGTCCGAAGCATATTATTTCATTTAATTCCAAAGTTACTACCTGGATACTTAATGTGAGACTTCAAAGATGAATAATGCCTCTTTCTTAACCAATTGAAGCTCAACACTTAATAAAATAATCTTGAAATATGAACAATTAAAATCTAGAGTCATAGATGTTCTGCATGAGCAACTGGGTCAATGTGAATTTTGTCTGAGAGACTGAAGAGATCTCTGCAAAGGTAGGTAGTATAACGACAATGAGAGCAGTTTTCTAGGCTAAAAGAGGGAAAGGATGAATTTCCCTGACTGAGAGTACTACATATCATGCATTGCATAGAATGAGAATGAGTGTAGTAGAATGCAAGGTAGAGACTACTTTATAAAGGACTCTAAAAGTCATATTAAAGAGTTTGGCGTGTGTTTTATATGCAGCTGAGCAGTGAAGACATGTTTTGTGTTGTTTTGTTTTGTTTTTTTTTTTTCCTTTTGGGGGTGGGAATAGTTACAAGCAGAGAGGTACAGCCACAAAAACTGGCAGGACTCAATCAAAACAGTGCACAGGAGGATGGCCTGCCTTTGAATGGGAGCTGTGAGGAAGGTACCACGAAGTCGGAAGATCACCTAAGGAATGAAGTCAGGGAAGACAATTCAAGGAAGAATCTAGGATGCCGAGTTTTTAATGTGCAAACAAAAAACAACAATGCGTAGAAGACAAACTTCTCTTTGCAAATGGGCAGGAGATAGAAAAAATGTACCTGGTCTAATAAATTCTTGTTATTCAATGACATTTATATAATTGTATTCATTTTCGGAAAGGGAGTATTTTTTATTATTTTCTTTATTTACATTTCAAATATTGACCCCCTTCCTGGTCTCCCCTCCACAAACCCCCTACCCCACCCCCTCCCACTTGCCTCTAAGAAGGTACTCTCTCAGGCAGAGGAGGGATAAAAGGGAAGTATTTTTAAAAGTCCTAGCAATCCGATTCCTGTGGTATGAATGAGCGTACTGGGGTTGACCTTGGGTGAACTTCAGATTGCCTTGGAACCTCCCTATATCCGGGGAGGTAAGAAGGAACATTTTTACAATGTCTTAATAGTAAATGGGATTTATTAAGGATACACTGTAATTTTCCTGGATTTTGATGACAGAAATGAATAGCTGTCCTTTGAATGCTTGCTATGAACAGGACCTGTTTTGTATTCATGTGCGATTTTATTTAATCCTTCCAACCCTGTATCCAAAAGATTTGAACACTACCTACAGCTACCATATGGACTGATTCATACTCCAAGGGTTCGGAGCTCTTAACCAGTGTTATACTAAATATAAGTTTTGGCTAGTGTGCTCACCAGCATTTAATACAAAAGACCAAGGGGAACCCAATGTGGTTTTTGGTAATTATGGAAAGACTACCTTCAAAAATAAGACATGGTTGACAGTTGTCCAGGAATATAAGGTAGTATAACCCAAAATATGTTGTATAGAATGTCTTTGAGAGACTTTAAAGTATTTCAAGGATGGATGAGCTTTCGTATATAAGGGATCATCGCTACATTAAATGATTGCATTGAGACATTTAGAAGGGAAGCCATCTGATTAATGATGTTTAACCAAGTACCACCACCCCCCACCACTTATTTGACCTCAAACTCAGTTGCAATGCTGTATAGAACACATGAATAAAGGAATTCAAGTCTGTGATAAACCAGCCAAAGACAGAGATAGTTAGCTTTCTATTGTAACTTTTGAAGTCTGGCCTTTGTCTTTTCTGGGGAGCTCTGAGGAAATACAAGGCGGGGCCTACACATAAAGCCTGGATATTTGCTAGTACTGAGGCAGTGGCTATATAAACATGGAGTCCTCAATGGTGCATACAATGCAAAGGAGCATGTGAAATCATCACCAGTTGATAGAGAAAAGTCTTTGCACCCATTTTGTGGACTGCTGTCCAGAATAATCTAGGGTTTCCAGTAACCATGAACAAAAGGCTCAACTAATATATTGATACAATGAAGTTATTATTATAAAATGCATAGTTGTTCACTAGTTGGCTTTTGAAAGTTGTCAAGGAAGACAACTTTTGTTTCTGTCACCAGAATGGTACTTAAAAAGAAGGCTTTATATGCAATGGCCTTTTCTTGCTTCTTGCATTTGCTGGGTCATGATTTTTAACACGTGTAGTCAACACAGCAGAAGACTTCTTTCTGTTCCTTTACCTTATAATCAGAATGCAAATGTAGCTTTCAAATACTTTGTAAATATGAATTTATAGTATGTGTACTTACTATATGGTACTCTGTGATGCTACTTCAAGAGGCTCTTTCTCTTTCTGACACTAAAATTTTAAAGAAGAATACTCAGTATGCCCACCTTGAATAGCTTTGCTGATAAGCAAGTTCCAAATCATAGAGAGTCATGGAGTCATCTGAGAGAATGTTGAAAAAATAGGACTGGAGTTTTGAAAGCTAAGTCTTGATTGAGGAGCAGTGAGTTGTAGGGGAAGATCACGGTAATAGAGGACATCCCTAAGGAGAAAGGACTTTTTCTAGGAAAAGAGTGTATATAGATCAAACACCAAGGACCTCCTAGTGTGCTCGAAGTGGCTTCTGGTGTATGTCTATTATAGAGCTGAGTACCTTCTGCGAATGGCTAACTTCATCCATTTTGTATTTTTATCTTAATAATTAAAAGATAACCTCTGTGTCTGCTATAAAGTACCACTCTGTCAACTGTAATTATAGGTCATAAGCAAATAAATCTATATATGTTCCTTTTCCTATAATTCTCTAGTAAATCGGGGTAATAGTTTTAAAATTAAGTAACCTATGTATTTTTTTAATGTTAGCAGTGAACATGATTCCCAGTCATTTTGAATTCTCCTAATGCTTGTTACTGTGGTAGAAAAAGACAATGCCCCACACCGTCAAATAGGAGCTCTTGAGTGGTATGAGATAGTGTTGTACCTGTCTACTGAGTTCTAGGTGCAAACGTATGTTACACAAATGAGTGAAGGGAAAATACTTTTTGTAATTGAACTGTGACCGAAACACACTGTCTTCATTTTCTTTTTCTTTCTTCTTCATTATTTCTCTTATTCTTTCTAGAGTTTCCTTAATATGTTTCTTTAGGTTGTGTGTCCATTAGAATGAAAGCAACTAATTTTAGGTTAATCTAGACTTTAAATCTAAGTATTTTTAGGATTATTTGGGGCCTTTTTGGGATACAAACATAAATATCACGTGAAATTTTTGTATGTCACACAAGAAATTCTACAGGCATGTATACACCATAGGTTACAAATTGAGTCCTCCCTTTAAGAAAAAAAAAAAGGCCTGAGAGATGGCTCAGTGGTTAAAAGCAATGGCTGTTCTTCCAGAGGTCCTGAGTTCAATTCCCAGCAACCAAATGGGGGCTCACAACTATTTATAATGGGATCTGGTGCCCTCTTCTGGTGGGTCTGAAGACAGTGACAATATATTCAAATGTATAAAAAGAAATCTTTTAAAAATAAAAAAAGATTATCATTTTCATTATGATTTTATCTTCAGTGTTGTGATAGATAAAATTTGAAATCCAGAACTTCATGTTTTTATGAATGTTTCTTGATAATGTACTTTATATTTCATACAATCCACATTCTTGATTTGTATAATTCATTGGTTACTAGAATAATCTCAAAGAGTTGTGCTGCTATCAGCACACCTTCAGTTTTAAAAGATTTTCATCACCCCAGAAAGATACCCAAGCCAGTACTCTTTTCTCACCTCTCCTTTGTCCTGTGACCAATTCCCAGCATCAGACACAGATGTTACCAATTTGTTGTCTATCTTCTATGGAATTGTGTATTCGTTACCCTTAATATAAATGAAATTGCATAATTTATGCTCCTGGGATGGGCTTCTTTCACTTAGAATAATATTATAAGGAAATATCTGTTATTATAAGGAGATAGCTATCTTAAAGCATGCTGTAGTACACCATTGTTTTTACTTTCTTGTGTATAGAAATTTTTCATTTATTTATTTATTTATTTCACTTTGTATCATGATGACAGTCCCCCCTCCCTCCTCTCCTCCCAGTCCCTCCATTAAAAATCTCTCCCTCTGTTATCCTTCCCCTTCTCCTCAGAGAGTGAGAAGCCTCACTTGGGTTCCGCCCTGCCCTCGGATATCCAGGAGCATCAGAACTAGGTGCATACTTTCCCACTGAGGCCCAACCAGGCAGCCCAGTTAGAGGAAGGGGATCCAGTGGCAGGCAGCAGAGTCAGAGACAGCATCCATTCTAATTGTTAAAGGAGCCACATAAAAATGGATCAATTTGCATTCTTTTACATGATAACCGCCAGTTGTGCCAGCACCATTTGTTGAAAATGCTGTCTTTTTTCCACTGGATGGTTTTAGCTCCCTTGTCAAAGATCAAGTGACCATAGGTGTGTGGGTTCATCTCTGGGTCTTCAATTCTATTCCATTGGTCTACTTGTCTGTTTCTATACCAGTACCATGCAGGTTTTATCACAATTGCTCTGTAGTACAGCTTGAGGTCAGGCATGGTGAGTCCCCCAGAGGTTCTTTTATTGTTGAGAATAGCTTTCTAACTCAGTGAAGAATTGAGTTGGAATTTTGATGGGGATTGCATTGAATCTCTAGGTTGCTTTTGGCAAGATAACCATTTTTACTATATTGATCCTGCCAATCCATGAGCATGGGAGATCTTTCTATCTTCTGAGATCTTCTTTAATTTCTTTCTTCAGAGACTTGAAGTTCTTATCATACAGATCTTTCACTTCCTTAGTTAGAGTCACACCAAGGTATTTTATATTATTTGTGACTATTGTGAAGGATGTTGTTTCCCTAATTTCTCTCTTAGCCTGTTTATCATTTGTGTAAATGAGGGCTACAGGTTTTGTTTTTTTGTTTTTTTGTTTGTTTGTTTGTTTGGTTGGTTTTTTTTTTTTTTTAGTTATTTTTAGATCCAACCTTTTTGCTAAAGGTGTTTATCAGCTGTAGAAGTTCTCTGATAGAATTTTTGGGTGATTAGCATTCCACTCTGTGGCATACCCCATTTTTTATATCTATTCATCACTTGGAAATTTGGGTTCTTTTGACATTGGCTACTATATATAAGTAAAGGGAATAATTTTGAAAAAAAAACAAAGTTTTGGGTTTTTTTTCTTTTTTAGTTTCTGCCAATGGAATACAAGAAAACATGAGATCAAATATGATAAGAGTGTTAAACAGTACATTTCAGAAAGTGAAAAATATGCCATTAGGTTGAATTTATTGGGGGAACTTAAGGCCATGTCTAACTCTACAAGAGGGGCTCAAGCTAGAACACAGAAAGCTAAAAATTATGACTCTCCTAGAACCTGTTACAGATTTTGCTGACCATGGATAATGAAATTTTGACATTTTACCATATTTGTCTAAAAACTCAAAGACACTTTTTCCAGTGATAATATTCCTAGGGACTTGACTAACTCACCTTCAATCTTAGTTGGCCTTTTGGTTAGAGAAGAATATCTACTACCATGTTTGCCTTGAGTTTTGTTGGTTAGCCTTATTTCCATATAATTTGTCTGGGATTTCTTATGATTCCTTTACTTTTGTTGAACTGATGAGAAACATATTTCTTCTATAGACAAAATGTTTACAGTACCTAATCATGAATTTGTGAAGAATCTGTAAATCTTGATAAAACTAGTTAATATTGTCAAGTTCTAGTGGAGGGTTTTTTTTTTTTTTTGATTTGAAGAAAATGTAGATTGATGTATTAGTGGCATACTAAGAAAGTATAGCACATCTAGATACATTAACCTAGTCAACTTTACCCAAACACTTTATTCTAATAATAACCTATGGATATAGTTTGATAGTTTTGTTAAGCCATCTACCATATTTGATCAAATCCAAGGAGTTCTCATCATGCTTTTAACTAAGTAACTTCGTTTTCCTTAAATGTTCATCCTTGATAAACTTCACTAAAGCACAGATGGTGGGAAATGCACACTAATTGCAAAGTTTGGAGGTAGTAGCAACAACATGGCTAGGGGCTAGAACTCAGGTGAACATCAGGCAGATTTAGAAGGCTAAATCACTTTCCTAGCACTATATATTTACATTTTCTGCCAAGCTCATTACATTTCCATAGATTGTTTTCATTTCGGATTATGTAAGTAGTGTTTTCTGATAGGGAGTTTTCAGCACACCTGGGGCTCCAAATCTCAAAACCACAAAGCAGAGAGGGAGAGAGAGACGGAGACAGAGAGACAGACAGACAGACAGGCAGGCAGAGACACAAACAGACAGAGACACAGAAGGAAAAAAAAAACAGCAGCTAATTACACTAATTGTAACTAGCATTTGTGGAATACTTGGTGTGGGCGAAGCTTGGTCCTAAGAGCAATTTACGTACAGAATATAGACCAGTAACATTGGCTCTTCAAGCCTCATAGTGAGATCAGTGCTTAAGTCAGTTGCTTTGTTTCAGCAGGGAGTAAATCAAGGTCTTTTTAGACTCCACGCTCATCTCTCAAATTCCATTTTAATTCCCTCCTCTGCCAAGGGTGGTGAAGGGTAACAGAAAGACAAGGTGTCAAAAAGTTATATTGTTCAGATTTTTCTCCTGATGCTTGTTCTCTCCACTCTATGCACTGACATCTATTTTAAAATGCATATGTCACTGGAAGAAATGATACATTATTCTAAAATCCTAGTAAGTTTCTTATATAAGATCTTTACACCTAGTAAATTTCAGTAGGAAAGATGTTGGAATTAAGAGCTCTGATTTCTTCAAAAGGAGAGACCCTGTTAAGAAAAAAAAAGGATTAGAAATAAGCCTGGGGGAGCCCTCCCATTTTTACTGTTTTGCTCAAGGCAGGTCTAAAATATGCACAGTTATTTCCTACACTGTGAGAGTCTCCTTAATTAACATTGGAATGCCAAGTCATATGAATGTCTTTTTCTATTTAGTCTAGGGGCATTTTTGACTTGGTATTTGATAAAGTATTTTGATAAAGCTTTAAATAGTTGAGTTATGATTGAAATGGTTCATGCAGTTTCCAGTTTTCAAATGTATCATGCTAGCAGAATATTAGGCCCTTTAAAAAAAGGAACTACTAATTCACTAAGTACATAGTGACTCATAGTTTTATATGATTTATTACATTCTGTCAGTAAATTTTTGGTGGATTTGATTTCATTGCTTTTAATATTGTATGAGGATAGATCCTAATTTCCCCGATATGTCCCTTTTACATGTATACTACATATTGACCCTATGTGGGCTTAGAATTTCTAAATAGTGTAATGTACAATTCTGTTTAAGAATACACTTATCACTGGAAAATTACCTTTATTTTTTTTCTTTTTTTTCTTTTCCATTTTTTATTAGGTATTTAGCTCATTTACATTTTCAATGCTATACCAAAAGTCCCCCCTAGCCACCCACCCCCACTCTCCTACCCACCCACTCCCCCTTTTTGGCCCTGGCGTTCCCCTGTACTGGGGCATATAAAGTTTGCGTGTCCAATGAAAATTACCTTTATTTTTAAATTCACATATATATTCAAATACCTACATAGTTCCTCTTTGAAGGGGAGTTCCATTTAAAGAGTAGATAACCTATGTTAAATCATTTCACCTCTGCCCGTTAGTAGAAATTACAAGGGACTGTTGTATTTATCATCTATGCTACTTTTTGCCTTAGAGGTCCTTGGAAATCAGTGTTAAGGGCCAGTTACTTCCATGTTTCCACCTAGTAAAGGCGAGTCAATAAGCTATGCCAACTTGATTCATCTTTTCTGCCCAATAGGTGCTTAGGAAATTTGTTAAAAATGTAAATTTGTACCTGGGCAACAGAATTTGTACACTTTATGACAAAATTAATCAGCTACACCTGTGTACTTGTACTATGGAAGGTTGCTTTAGCTCTATAGAGAATAAGAAATTGGAATGGGATTTTTTTTTTTTTAGGATGACTGGCTACAAGAAGAAATTGTAGTGACAGAAGCCATGTGCAATGAATTTGAATTAGTGTTCTTTAGGGAGCTCCGAGAGAAATACAATTTACAAGATAATCAAGAATGTAAATAGATTCTCTGCGGAGTTATTGTCTGATCCCTGACATATATTCATCTATACTGAAATTACTCTATGACTTCATTCTAACAATTAAAGAATCAGTAGGGGTGAGATTTACAGCTTCAAGAAGCTGTTATGTATCAGTTAGGAATGTAAATTTGTAAGCAACTGTTAAGATGAGTAAATTGTGTACTTGTTCTGAAACTTTAAAACAATTCACCTCAAGAGCCAGCACATGTCTATAATCCCCACCCTTGGAGGTGGAGGGAGAAGGCTCAGCAGTTCCAGGCAAACTGGTGCTCTACAACAAACCATTGTCTCAAGCAATAGAAAACCTCTTATCTTGAAATGGCAGTTATACAGTAGTGTCTTATCAATCATTTATGGGGATAACCTCCTGTCCATGTCTTATAAATACTGGATTTAAAAAAAATCTAGAGACTGGAAAGATGGCTCAGTGGTTAAGAGGTCGTGAGTTCAATTCTCAGCACCAGTAGCAGATGACTTACACCTACTTCTCACTCCAGCTCCAAGGGATCCAATGTTGTTTTCTGACTTCTACAGTAACCTGCACTCATGTATACATGTAGCCCCTCCTCCATAATTAAAGACAAAATAATTCTAACATTATAATATATTTTCAAAGTATATGAATAATTTTAACTATGTGAGCTAGGAAGCTTTGTTGCCCAATCTCTAACAAAAATATAACCTAACAGTTCTGTGACCATGACTGTATTTATTCTAAAGCATTTGGCATTATGGCACATGCTTAATGCAGAAAGATCATAAGTTCTAGGCCAGCCTGGATGACACATTAAAGTTTCAATGAGCCTAGACTGCATTACAAAGCTGTATTTTAAAAACAAAACAAAGCAAAGCAAAACCTAAAGCCAAAACATCATTTAATTAAACTCATCTCCATGGGGCTGGAGAGATGGCTTCTGGGTTATGGACACTGTCTGTTCTTCTTGAGGATCTGAGTTCAATTCTCAACACTCACATGGTGGCTTACAACCATTGGTAACTCCAGTTCCAGGAGATCAAGTGCCCTGTTCTGGCCTCCATGTGTATGTAGTAGGCTTGCCCACATTGCACAGATACATAAGCAGGCAAATACTCATACATATATATTAAAAAATATTTATTTTTTTAGTCATCTCAAATTTAGCCTCATATATCAATTTGGCATCTTGATAATTCTCCTGAGCATTTATAAATTGCTTAAGAAATAATTTAGACTTGAACAACTTTGCATTTTATTTCATTATTTGCCAAGAAACCACCTTTGCTTGAGAGGCTAGCCTGGGTTATATAGTGAATTCTAAACCACACATGACTATAAAATGAGACCTTATAAAAAGACGTTTCTGGAGCCATGTATCATATCAGAACTTAAGATGTGTCACGTCAAATCCTCATGATGGTCAACAGTCAGTCAAGTTGCTTAACTAAAGCTAAGAGCTATATGTTTATCATATTTTTATTTAGAGAATGGATGCCTGATTGAGTCATTGGAGTAGTGCTTCGGGGGAGGAATTAATACTGAGAGAACCTTAACTATCTGAATAATCTGTATGTCCTAGTGTCCTCTGGTTAAGATGAGATTAGCTCTTACATTAAGGCATCTTCCTTTGCTTTTGCATTTATCTAGTGGAAGCTAATATATGAAATGAAAAATGAGAAGGACATAGCTGAACTTTAAAATTAGATGAATATCTTTGTAGACCAGAAATGGCAAGAAAAGCTAAACAGATGGTAGTGAGCAATAAATGAGATAAATTTGTGGTCTTCCAGCTCCTGATATCATAAAAGTGGTTTAAAATTATCTTTAGAAATACTCAGAGCCAAGATCACTGTTTGAAATCAGGACCCCACAAAAATACGAATACATACACATCCACACTTAGAGCATGGACATTTTGACTTCTTTATCAAGCAACAACTTAAATGCAAACGTCAGCCTAATTTATAGACCATGGGAGGGTGGTAGGTGGGTCAGCTCCACAGCCTTGAAAGCAGCATTTGAAACAATCTGGCAATTGCCTGGTGGTGAGATGTATGGTGGTTCTGCATCATTCAGTGGAGATGCCAATAGAAGATATGGTTGTAGGCTATCACTTCCAAAATGGTGAATGGGAGTGGTCTCAAAGCCACTTGACACAGAGAGAAAGCGAGGCGTTTAGAAGAAGAAAATATAAAGGAAAACCCAGGCACATGTTTTTCAAGCATGCCTTCACCCAGAGTCCAAAAGAATAAGTAATAGCACACCCGCCTCCAATTGACCATCAGAAGTCTAGTGAATGTTACAACAAATACTGCTTGAAATTGCATTCATGATGTTCAAAGATATAAATAAGGAAGCAACATTCACTAAAATATGACTCTTTGCAAATACAAAGCCATTGACATTTTATAAACTCCACAAAGTATAAATGTCTGACGTGAACTGGGCGAAAGGTTAGGGAAGGAGAATAATATGCTTAGTAACACAGTATACACAAAGCCAAGGGGGAAAGACAAGATCTAGGAATGAGTAATTAAGAGAAGCAGAGAACTGGCCTTTAGGATTGACTTTGACGTTTAAGGGTTTTTCAGAAGAAAATGGAGTGTGTTATACAGAAGTTTTCAAAAATAATAATGAAAAATTTATTGCAGAATTTAAAAAAGGATGTGAGTCTTTAATTAAATGTTCTCCTAAGAGGCCAAAATCTGTGTAGAAGGAAAAGGCCTACACCCTATGTCCAGCAGTTGGCGCTCTTTTCTCCTTAGCCTTGAGAAGCCTTAGGTGATAAGCATGAGCTTTTGTCACTGAAAGGCAAAAAACTAGAAATGAAATGTGTTGCATACTCAACCATGTTTCCCAGACAAAGACCCTTCAAGGCTAACTTACAAAAAGAGGCTTGTGGACAACTGGACCACAAAATCAGTATACCAAGGAAGCTGTCTGTCTCTAGAAGAGCTAGTCTTCTGTCTGTATCTTCCTGACAGTAAATGAGAAAACGGTAATGACATTGTCACATCATCCAGAAGTAAACGTGTAAACAGGGTTTCAATGAAGAGCAAGACTGACCCAATTTGGGAGAAAGAAAAAGCTTTAACAAAAATTTACAAGCATCATCAGTTCTACCATTTCAAAGAAAGTAGTTTTCTTTTAATATTTATTTACAAGTATGAATGTTGTATTTGCATTTATGTAAGTGCACCAAATGCCTGCTGACCACGGAGGCCAGAAGAGGATTTTGGCTCCCCTGAAACTGGGACTAAGGGCAGCTGTGGTGGGTGCTAGGAAATAAATCTAGGTTCTCTGTAAGAACAACCAGTGCTCTTAACCACTTAACTAAAATACCGTCTCTCTAAGCCTCAAAAGCAGTGTGTGTGTGTGTGTAACTGCAAGGCAGAGAAAATGAAGACTGCTTCTGAACATAGCTTCCCTTTCCCGGAAACATTTAACTGCTTGATAAATGCTCACAAATTGGATTTGATTAATTTGGACAACTACATACATTTGGTTCAGACTCGGAGATGCAGAGTCTGGCTGAAAAAAAAAAAAAAGTAAACGTCCACGAAGTTTGTATCCCTGATTGTTAAGAAACACACTTCACAAACTGCTCTTAGAGATTGATTACAAGAGGATCACAGTCAGTACAGACTGGTGATTGATTCTGCTCTTATAAGGCAAAAAGATCAAACAATAATTTCCTGCATGACTTCAAATTCCGGAAATTTTTGTTCAGTTGGATACAAGGTAAACCTAAAACAATAAGAGATTAGGAGTTTTCTGTCTCATTGTGGAATCTAGATTTTTGACCCCGAATTGTTTGGAAATGGTGGCATGCCCTGTTCCAATGTGGAGCACTTGTGTTCCATAGTGTTAAACTAGTGTTAAAACTTCTTCATGAGACAATCTGACTGTCTCAGATATTATTCAGTGGAAACTCCCTGCTTACTCATGGCTGCAAGTCTCCATTTATCTTGCCTACAGAAATAATTCTCTAAGAACAGCTGAAATCTGTTTTAGTTTGCTGAAATCTGAAATTTTAGCTTGTTAGTTATTATAACCAGAATAACTGTATCAAGAGTTCTCAGTCAAATGCAGTATCCTTGTTTGTAATTGTATTTTCAGTAAATTCTAAAGCATTGAGCTACTTGTATTCCATAATGTTGTCTGTATTCCCTTGAATGGCAATTGAGTATAAGCAAAACTGAGTGGAGTAGTTATAGAGGGAAAAAATTCAATAACAATCTAAGTCGTTATGCCTATAACTGTATAAATTCATACCTAAGCAGGTTATAATAGATTCAAAAGGAGAAACTACAGATTATTTCAACATTCATCTAAGAAATTGATTAACTGAATGTTATCAGAAATTTAGTAAACACACAGACAATTCAAACAAAATTAATGGACTTTATGTATAGATACTGTCTTCTGAAAAGGAACATACATAACTTTAAGCATTCACTTAAAAAGTGATTTAAAAATGAGCTAGAACTAGAATGTATTTAGATCATTATCATACAGGTATTCTCTGAATCAAATGTAACTACATTAAAAAGTATACTAAAATGATTAGTAAGATGGTTGGAAATAGAAAGACTGTACCTCTAAATCGCTATGTGTTGAATTTAAAAGTCACAAACATTATAAAATATAAGCAAATTAATTAAATCAAGTAATATAGGTATAAACTGTTTATGCAAAGAATGGGAAATGTATCCCAAATGTTCTAAAAACTAAAAAAAAAAAAAAAAAGTAACTATTATTGGGTCCACACCTTTAATCTAGACACTAGGGGACAGAAGCAGGAGGATCTCTGTGAATTTGAAGCCATGCAGGTCTATGTACAGAATTTCAGGCCAGCCACTGCTATATAGTGAGACCCTGTCTCAAACAACAACAATAGCAAAAAGCATTGAAAATCAACAAGGAAAAAAGAGAAATACACAAAACTATGGATATGAAATATTGTAGCTATAAGACAAAAATAATGAGGAGCTTTACAACCATTCGTGTGTATGAAAACTCAATTATATAAACTTAGTTCTTCCCAGTTTAATATCTAAATTCAATAAAATTCAAACTCAAAATATGATCAGGGATTTTCTTAAAATATGAAAATTTGATACTAAAATCATACAGAAGATCAAAGAGATTACAATAACCTACATTGAGGAAGAATAGAGTGGAAATGTGAGGTCCTCCCAGACAGCAATTAATTTAAAGCTATACAAAGCAATGAAATGGAGTAGAAAGCACAGAAGTACAACTGTCTGTTGAACACTTGATGTTTTGCAGAGGCAAGGACAAAAATCAAACACAGTGAGTAGAGTTGCTATCAATGTTTTTATCTGTGAGTGGAAAGTAAAATCAGATCATAGGTTCACACTATATACAAAAACACATTTTGGAAAAATTCAAGACCCAAATGAAAAAGGTAAAAATTTCATTTTTAAAGGACCTACTGTTTATTTTCTATGTGTGCTGCATCATGTTGCACACATACAGAGGTCAGAAGACAAATCATACAAGTTGCTTCTCTCCACTATTTGAGTTCCACTGATTGAGTTCAAGTCAAGTTAGGCTGCAAACTTTACCTGTTAAGCCATCTCCCTGGACACAATTTACATATATGTACACACACACACACACACACACACACACACACACACACACACACATATATATATATATATATATATATATATATATATATAATTTAACTTTCATTGAAAATATTTTTTCTATATAATATATTCTGATCCAAGTTTCTCCTCCCCCAGTTCTAGATCCCCAACTCACACTCTTTCTCTCTGTCTCTTTCTCATTAGAACACAAACAGGCAACTAAATACACATATGCATACACACATGTATACGCATGCACACATATGCACACACACACATACCTGAATAGAAGGGCAAAACATGCAAACATTCAGGAAAAAAAGAGCCAAAGGAAAAGCACACAAAACATACATTTGCATATATACACAAACAGAGAGAGAGAGAGATCCCATAAAAAGCACAAAATCAGAAATCATAATATATAAACAAAAGATTTGTGAAAAAAAAAACCTACCCAAAGAAAGCATCATGAGACAAAAACCTTCCAAAAACACCACTGAGTTCATTTTGTATTAGCCGTCTATGGCTGGTCATTGAACCTGCCCATAAGTGTGGTCTGTATACCCAGCTATCCAGAGAGACTCCATTGGAGGAAACTAATGTTTTCTTTGTGGGCTGTTGTCAATTGGACATTGGGGTTTGTGTCCATTTCCCTACTTAGTGCTAGGACCCCATCTGGCTTAGCCCTGTGCAGGTTCTGTGCATGCTGTCACGCCCTCTGGGAGTGTATATGTTTAGAAGGCCTTGTTCCCTTGGTGTCTTCCATCCCCACTAGCTCATACAATCTTTCTGCCTGCTCGAAAAAGCTCCCTGAACCATCAGGGGGAAGGATTTGATAGAGATATCCCTATAAGGACTGAGTGTTCCAAAATTTATCACTTGCTGGTCATTGTCCAGTTGTGGGTCTCTCTATTTGTTCCTATGTTCTTACTGCAGCAGGAAGCATCTCTGATGATGGCTGAGCAAGACACTGATCTTTGGATATAGAAGAATATCATTGATCCATTGTATTACTATATTCTTTCAGAAGAACAGTAGTATTTGGTTTTCTCCTAGGTGCGTGGTCTACCTAATCTCAGGTTCTTGACCACCTAAGCAATATCAGGAATGGGCTCCATCTTATGGAGTGCTCCTTAATCCTAATCAACTGTGGTTGGCGACTCTCACAACTTTTTTGTACCACTATTGCATCAAGTCACCATTGTACATCAAAGAGTGTGTAGCCGGGTTGGTGTCTACCTTTCTCCTTTGGTAGCGTGCAGCGTACCTTTCAGTACCATGGAAACTAGTCAATAATGGTGAAGGTTCTAGTCAGGTACCAGTTTAAAGTTTGATTTCTCCATATTCAATGAGTTATGTAGGTGTGTTTTCATTAGCAATCTATATATTCTATTCCTATTGTATATTATATCCTATTGTATATTCTATATATAAAACATTTATATATGTATATATTATATAGAGAGAATATATGCATATATATTCATACATATAGAATATATTCAGGAAAAATACTCTCACACAGAAATAAAATAAGCAGATATAAAAATGAATTAATATAATTTCAGAAACTAATATGTCCTATACATATTAACTTACAAAGGCTAGGCATCTCTATTATGTTAATAAGGATGAAACAATTCACCAGGATGTCTGGCCCTGCCTACAAAGTCTCAAGGCCTGCCAATCTTTTTGTAAAATTAATTATTTTATTTATTTATAACCCAAACATTGCCTCCTCCCAGAGTTCTTCCCCCCATTCCTCCTCCCCTTCACCTCTGAGAGGATACCACTCCCAGCCTCCCACTTCCTTGGGGCATCTAGTTTCTACAGGATTGGGCACATCCTCTCCTACTGAAAGGCTAATACCTACAGCCAGGCTTTACCTCTTAAAGGTTCTATAACTTTCTCAGATGGGGACCAAGTGTTTAAAACATATTCATATGGGAGACATTTCACACTAACCTTCAACAGCCTGTTATGACAGAAGTTCAACTCACTAGCGATCAGCAATGTAAAGATTAAAATGTAGCCATCAGATGGTCCAAGATGTGAAGGTCTGGTAATACCAAGGTTTTCTTTATAAGAGTGTGTGGCAAAAGAAAGGCTCCATTCACAATTGCTAAGAGAATACACTGGTAAAAACCATTTGTGAGACCACTTTGGTGCAGTATGTGAAACTGTTACAAGGACCCCCAACTCCTACATCAAGATGTACTTTTATAGAATTCTTTAAATTGGTTTCCAACGAGACTGCTGTTAAGGAAGTTTATTACAACATGGTTTGTAATAGTGGGAAACTGAAAACTTGGACATATTCAAGCAACAAGATAAAACCTTATAGCAATAAAGTGACAAATAATTTTGTACCGACATGGATACAGCTGCAGAAATGATGTTGAAGGCCAAAGCAACTCATAACGGTATGTATATTCTTCAGCATAAAGTTCTTAAATGTAATATTTAAGAACATGCAAAATAATGATACTAGATTGAATCATGCAAAGTGACTATTTTCCCTAAGAATAGACAGTAATAGCATCATAATTTCAAGGTAATATATGACTACATGCATGGTATTGATGGAAATAGAATTCAGTATGGCGTTCTCCTTATCAATGATGCTTAGGAGAGAATAGTATGTGTTTGATAAGGTACATTGGGGTAGCTTCAGGTTTGGCTGCTGGATTTTGTTTCTTAAAACATAATTGGAATGTACAGGTCCCTGGATTCTATCCCAGCATAACATACAAGCAAAAATAAATTCCCTGAAACCAGATGGTTTTGGAGAGATTATGGCAGGTGTTAAACTTATTAAAGCTGGGTGATGGGTACACGTAGTCATTCTCCCCGCCCTCTCTCTATATGTGTGTGTGTGTGTGTGTGTGTGTGTGTGTGTGTGTGTGTGAGGAGTGTGTGTGTCTGTCTGTGTGTGTGTGAAGAGTGTGTGTGTGTCTGTGAGTATGTGTGTATTCTCGTACATTTCTGATAACACTTTGGTTTTTTAAAAAGAAAAAGTCTTAATCAAGGCATAAAATTTTAATCTCACATTATAAAGAAATATTTACAAAATGATTAAATCTTCTGCTGCTTACTTATCTGAACATAGCACCCATGAGACTTTTAGTATGACATAAAAAACTGAGAAACATCTCTCCTCACACACCAGTCGAAAGCTTCCAATTTTATTTTGTTCCTTTAACATCGGTAAGATCATCCTCATATAAACCATTCATTAGTGCCTCTCTTTTGTTCACTGTCGTTTTGTGGTGTTCAGATTCATCTGTATGCCAGTTACATGGAACCTAGTGATGATGCTAAATATTTCTTCCTTTTCTTTCTGAACTTCTGATACCTATAGGAATCTGCAAGCAGAATATGATCGCCTGAAGCAGCAGCATGAGCATAAAGGCCTGTCTCCACTGCCATCTCCTCCTGAGATGATGCCCACCTCTCCTCAGAGTCCCAGGGATGCTGAGCTCATTGCTGAGGCTAAGCTACTGCGCCAACACAAAGGACGCCTGGAAGCCAGGATGCAAATCCTGGAAGACCACAATAAACAGCTGGAGTCTCAGTTACATAGACTGAGACAGCTCCTGGAGCAGGTAAGCCCCCCACCCCACCTCTCTAATATTAGCTCCTTACAAACTTTCACTTCCCTCCTTTAAACAAAACTGAAAGACGGGACTCAGGTGCTTGTAGTTCAACTTTAAAGTACATTTCAATATTTGTTTGACATCCTTTCCTCTCCCAATGTGATTATGGTTTTTTTTTTTTATTTCTTTTGCTGTTCATTTGTTTTACCAATTGGAAACGAATCTTTTAAGGAAATATCAGTCGTTGCTCTATGGTATACCTTTAGGCTTTTTTCTTCTCCAAATCACTAGCATATAATTTAAAGATTTACATATCCATTGGGAACCTAGGAAGATATAGCATTAAAATAGACCACAGCCAAACATGCTCTAGGTTTTCTGAGAATTTAAATATTAAAATAATGCTCTTTCTATTGTGGTACGTATACTTCTTCAGAGGTTTTATATGGTCTCTGTTCTCACTTGGTCTTCTCAAACTTTTAGCCTTTTAATTTGGTGACTTAAATCTTGTTTGACCATATCTCTATTTTCTGCATTTTTATAAGAGAAGACAGTTCAGCTGCAAAGATATATCCATGGATTATATCAACAATAAAATATCACACATCCTCCAATATCTGAGAGTTTTCTAAGTAGGAATGATGATAATGACTAAGTCCTGGGTGTCTATAATAATCCTATTTCCTGAGTCTGTAGTATTCCTATAGTGTTTGTGAGTTTATTATGAAAAATAATACTTTTCTTCTGTCACATCCTTTAGCCCCAGGCTGAAGCTAAGGTGAATGGCACCACGGTGTCCTCTCCTTCCACCTCTCTGCAGAGGTCAGATAGCAGTCAGCCTATGCTGCTCCGAGTGGTTGGCAGTCAAACTTCAGAATCTATGGGTAAGTAGTAGCTCCTTCTAGAGTTAGTTATTCTTAGTGTCTGTAAAAGTTAAAATTTCTGCTACTAGTACAAATCATGAAGTAAAATTTTAACACCCATGTCACATACACCTTAGAGGTTGAGCTGATCCTAGCCCTTAATGAGACAACTTTCCAATTGCTCAGGACAGGGCAGAGTGGTACTACATAGTTCCTGATGAGGCAAGGCCCTGATGGCCAAGTGATATTTATGAACAATTCCAAAATTTGGAGAAGAGACCAATAGACCCTGTCTTACTTAGGGTTTTATTGCTGTGAACAGACACCATGACCAAGGCAACTCTTATAAGGACAACATTTAATTGGAGCTGGCTTACAGGTTCAGAAGTTCAGTCCATTATCATCAAGGCAGGATCCTGGCTGCATCCAGGTAACCATGGTGCAGGAGGAGCTGAGAGTTCTACATCTTCATCTGAAGGCTGCTAGCAGAAACTGACTTGCAGGCAGCTAGGATGAGGGTCATAAAGCTCACACCCACAGTGACACATCTACTCCAACAAGGCCATACTTTCTAAAAGTACCACTGCCTGGGCCCGAGCATATACAAACCACCGCAGACCCTGAAGTAGGAATAGTGTAAATGAAGGTGTAAAGTTAAGAAGCTTGGGTCAACAGCAAGAAAGAGGAACTAGTGTGATTAATTAAATAGAAAGAGGAGAGGTAGGGTCACAGTATAGGCATGCTTATTTCATTCTAGGGAACTTTTGAAACTAGAATCATCTAGGAGACAAATATGTGGGCATGTCTGTGAGAAAGCTTTAGACTTGGTTAACCGAACTGGGAAGACCCACCCTAAATGTAGGTGATATCTTTCCACTGGCTGATCTGACTATAAAAAAATAAAAGAAAGAGAGAGAGCAAATGTGAGTTAGACGCCAGCTTTCATCTCTTCCTATTTCCTAACTGGGGATGTAACATGGGCAGCTTTTCTGGAGCTTCTGAAGTCATGCCTTCCCAACTGGGATTGACTGTACCCTCAATCTAAGATATTCTCACAGGTGAGAATATCTGAAAAGATATTTATTAAAAGATGTATTCTGAAGCCTGCATCTGCCCAAAGAAAACCTTTTCTAGATGTATAGAGCAGTTAGAGGATATTTGTTCAGGCCAAGATATACGAATTCTGGGGGGTAGGGGTCTACATTTTAGAAAAATGGGAGGAGCCGTCTATAAAACTAGTGCACATAAATAGACTTTCTAGGACCTAGGGACTGAGTGCAAAGTGAGTGTAAAGGGGAAGAAATGAAGAGATGCTTGTTGTCACTACAGAGCAAAAGAGCAAAGTATTTCCCCCTAAACTATGCATAGGGCCTTCAATGTATTATACAAGTATTTTACCACAGAACTAATACACACACACACACACACACACACACACACACACACACACACACACATGCGTGCGGGTGCGCAAGTGTGTGGAGTGGGGGTGGGGGTGGGGTGGGGTGTATGGGTGACTTCAAAGGCCAGGAGAGGGTATTGATCACCTGGAGCTGCAATTACAGATGGTCATGAGCCACTTGACAGACACAGTTGCTGAAAACTGAAATCTGGTCCTCTGCAAGAGGAGCAAACACTGTTAACCACTGAGCCATCTTTCTAGCTTCCCAGTAGTGTACACTTTTGTATTTGCATTTAAGAAAATGGCAGACTTCTTGAGTGAAATTATACATCCGTGGAATTGACTGCCAAAGAACATAAGAAATATGTAACAAAGGTACCTGGATACAATACTTTAGGGAAGACTTTTGGTTCTGTTTTTCTTTGTTGCTATTACAAAAACTGACCTAAATCAGTGTATGGGGAAGAAGTATTTCTTTCAGTTTATAGCTTACAGTCTGTCATTGAGAGGTCAGGGCAAGAAATTCAATAGGAACTCGAAGCAGAAACTGTTAAGGAATGCTGTTTGATACATAGACCCACACTTAGCTAGCTTTCTTGTAAAGGCCAGGATCCTTTGCCCATGGAATGATGCTGTCCACAGTAGACTGGGCCCTCCTACATCAATTAACAATTAAAATGGTCCTCCACAGACATCCTCAGCAGTCAGTCTATCTGGGAAATCACTGAATTGAGATTCCCTCCTTAGGTGACCCTAATCTGTATCATGTTAACAATAATACTAAACAGGACCACCTCTATTTGAGTAATGGTGTGGTAAAGGAGTGAGAAGTAGATACAGCTTCGAAGAAGATAACGCTCAAAAGGATGGAATCTAACTGCATGCTGGAGAAGAAAGTTATTTACAGACAATGAGATCACTATGAGTGATAGACCATTTCAGAGAAAGCAGCTTAAGAGAAGGGAAGTTGATTAGTGAAAAGAAGTGAAAATTAGGGAAAGGAAAAACTTGTAGAACATCGTGTATTGGTTTTCCCATTGTTGAGACAAATACCCGAGGAAAGCAGCTTGAGGCTGAAAGGGTTTCTGTTTACTTAGTTTGAGGGTACTGTCAATCCCAGTTGGGAAGGCATGACTGCAGAAGCTCCAGAAAAGCTGCTCATGTTACATCCCCAGTTAGGAAATAGGAAGAGGTGAAAGCTGGCGTCTAGCTCACATTTGCTCTCTCTCTTTCGTTTACTTTTTATAGTCAGATCAGCCAGTGGAAAGATATCACCTACATTTAGGGTGGGTCTTCCCAGTTCAGTTAACCAAGTCTAAAGCTTTCTCACAGACATGTCCACATATTTGTCTCCTAGATGATTCTAGTTTCTGCCAAGTTGACAGTTAAACCTCACAACTCCCAAGGAGAAATGGGGGCTAAAGATAGAGTTAGCTGAATTTAGAGAGGAAATGGTAAGTGGTTAGCATGGTCTTGTGTCATTTATTCTTCTTCAGAAGTCTGCACAAAGCTGGTTCCTAAGAAAGCTATAGTTGATGTTGCATACATGATAAAATAAGAGTACAAAGCAGAAGCTATTCAGTGTCATGAGTGGTTATAAGAACACTTGTCAGGTAATGTTTACTCTTTGTCCTGTGCTGTTAGACAATCATGTTTAATGAATGCCACCAGTATTTGATCTGTTTCCTTCATTTCTCCTCTTTTATGAGTGAGTAAGCATGAGTCAACCCTATGACTGTATCTCTTTTTTCCTTGGGTCCTAACCGAATTTTCCTTGGCATTCCCACTATTTTGTAGAAGATCTTAATGTAATAACATGATGGCAGTCCCAGATACGCTGGAGCCGGAGGGGAGAGGATCTATTTGGGATATGACTGAGCAAAAGAGTGACACCACAGCTTCTAACAGCCCCTCAAATCAGTATTAACTCACACACAGACTACATTGTTCTCACTCAAAGCCTGGTGTAGGAATGCATACTTGAGATGATTCATTGCCTAGATTAAAGAGAGACAAAATGTGGAACTCAGACTACAAGGGCAGAAATAGGGTTGAAGGTAGAAATGTGTTACTGTGGAAGATCAAGAGATTAAGGTAAACATGGGTGTGGGGGCTCACATTTGCAAGCCCAACAGTTAGAAAGCAGAGGCAGGGTGATCGTTGCAAGTTCTAGGCCAGCTGGGTTCATGTAGTGAATTCTAGGCCAGACAGGGCTATAGTGAGACAACATCTCAAAAATGAAGGGGTGGAGAGAAAATGAGAATGGATAGATAGAAGTCAGAGGAGTGAGATTGTGATCAAGAAAGTTGAACAAATGGGGTATTAGGAAGGATTTCAAATTCTTCCTTTATTTAAGCATTGACAGTGTAGGTTCTCACTCAACTTGGAAGCGTGGTGCACGTGGAGATCTCGGAAAAGGTTAGAGTATGTACAGTTCCTGCTGGAGTAGAGCCAGGATTGAGCAATTCAATCAGCAGGATACTGAGATCATTGAAGTGATAATGGAGATTCACAGATGCCGAAGAAGGTAGATGAGGGTTCTAAGAAGATAAGGATACAGGAGGAAAGAGAGAATAGTTGAACCAAATCCAGTGATGTTCAAAAATCTCCACCAGAGTAGAGGGCACCTCCAGGTCCCAAGAAGGCAAACCTTATAGGAAAGCCAGGGTTCATTTGTTCTCAAATAGAAGAAGATATGTTTTTGGTGGTTTTCTTTACTACATGTCAGAGATTTAGGGCAATCTCCATCAGAATTGTTTTGTACATAAGATCTGAATACAGCTAATGGACTGTTGGAAGTGAAAATGACATCATAGAGCACGAAAACATACTGCACACCTTTGAGAAGTCAATGAATTCTGAAAACAAATGAGCTTTAGTATCTCTGTTATTTCCTACTTCAAGGTTTTTCCTTCCTTTTGAAGTAATGCATGACAGATTAAATCATGTATTTTAGCTGTGAGCCTCAGAACTCTGGATGCTTAGAAGTAATAATTATTTAGGTTGTCAACACCTAAGAGACAGCATACCTGTTATAGCACTCAAATTGAAGAACATAGCAGACTGTGGTAGTGATGATTTGTAGAACCAAGAATGTTCTGGCAGAACTGAATACAGGGATAGAAGTGCTATATGCTAACGCCTAAGTTAGGATAAGAGATAACTTGCCCATTTAAAATTGATAGGATATGTTGGAAGATTTGTTTTCTGAAAGAACAGACTAAATTCAAAGGTGCTTTTTCTTGAACTGTGTAAACCAACTTTATTTAATAAAGGGGAGCTTTTAAAACAATGGTCCCAGATGTTTAAATAACTGTTATATGTATTCTTATATTTTGAACTTTTGAGATGTGGTAAGGATGAGATTGGCTGAGTTATATTTGAGATGAAGATGGTATTCTTTAAATACACAGTTCCGATGCTTTTCTTTCAAGTGAAGTATGACAGAAGTCATACCAAGTTATTTGTCTAAGAATTCAACTACAGTTGGCCATCCTCATGTGCAAGTTCCATATCATAGACTTAACCAACCAAATTTAGAAATTTTTGGAGGTGTCCATTTGTAATGAAGCATATAGACCATTCTGGATCATTATTTTCTGAATTTAATAATAATATAACAACTGGCTACATGGCATTTACATTGTATTAGGAATTAAAAGTAATGTAAAAATGATTTAAAGTATATGGGAAAGTGCATATTGTTTCTCTGAAAGCACTTTTTGGACTTTAGCAGTCATTGTGATCCTGTAACCACCCCCACCTCGACAGATTCAGAGAGCCCATTATAGTACGTCTTACTGAAAAGGCTTTTTACATTGCTTGTATTCTATACAGTTGTTATTGGGAGATTATGCTAATGGAATGTACATTGTATTGGAAGAGACCAATATAAATGGACAAAACTAGTCTTATTGACATTCTAGACCTCTGTATCCTCATGCAAATGCATTCCTAGTGATTCTTCAGAGCCAATCGCTGCTTACCCACTCTTCTGAAAGTGCTTTCTGCTTCATTTAAAATATCAAACATTTCCCAAACATTAAAAGTAGATTTTATGAAGAAAATATCTAATAAAAATAGATCTTATTGGTTATTATTAGTAATTTATATGTGATTCACTCCAGGATTTATAACAAAATTGTAATTTACTCAATATTTTGCCATGCTATACATCCATTTACTTATGTATCCTTAGACTAATGTTTCGTTTATATGGACATCTATTTTTTTGTATGTCTCTAAAATGACATCTTTACATACTCTGCATCACTTATTCCATATTTCATGTGCATATCCATCATACTTACATTTATGTAATTGTTTGTTGGCTTATTTTATTTCAGTGACCTATTTAGGGTCTGTTTCATATAAAATAACATTTTACCCAAAAGAACTGAAAACATGTCTTCTTTCAAGATGAAAGATATTTTCTTACATAACCAACATAAAATTACTCAAGAAATAAATGTTGGTCCTAGGAGTGTAAATCACTGGTAGAGATCTCATCTGCTATGTGCAAGGCCCTGAATTCAATGTGTAGCACCACAAAATAAACCCAGTAACTGTTGCTGCTTACTCTTTACCTTCAACTATGATATCTTTAATTCTGTCAATAACATTCTCTATAGCTTATTGTTATGATTACTCTCATTACTATTATCACTATTTGGGGTCCAATGAAAGATTATGCTTTCCATATCACTGTAGTCTCTGTAGTCCCCTTAAGTCTCAAAATACTTTCTAGGCATCTTGTTCAAAACCAGGAGTTTGTGGAATGGTCCTTAATTGGTATTTGCCTGCTTGCTTCCTTCTGAGTCTGTTTCTGCTAAATAGTTTATGTAGAGTTACCATGTAAATGATGTACCATACCCTTCAATGAGATATATCCAAGCTTACTTTAAGGGTCACTCTCCATTTTCCTCATTCTTCTTGGGATCTCCTTCTAATTTTTGGCTTCTACTATGTTGATTGTTCTATGTCTAGAGTTCTGGCCTAGACTTCATCCATCAGTGTTTTTTTTTTTTTTTTAATGTCTTTGACAGTTTCCCACTTTTTTCCTTTTCGCTCCTTCCCATCACTGTATTCTTCCATCAGTCATAAAGAGAAGACTTTTGATTCTTGTAAGGAAAAATAATGTTGAACTCTACATGTCAGCTGCTTCTGCCCCAACTCAGAACACATATGCATACTGTCTTGATTGGTTTTCTCTTTCTTTGACCTCCCTTGCTTTCAAAGCCATCTCCCAGGTGTTTCTGGTTACTTTACAGCTATGCAGACTCTATCATTCTATTCCTGGTCTAAGGCTTGATTTGCCCACCAAATCAATTCTGAATTCCTTAACATGGAAACAATGTTTTTCCTAACCTGAAATAGATTATCCTTTTGGCACACAATGGAACTTCCTTTTAATTTCATCGTACACTATATGGTTTTGACTTGCATTATATCATGTAATTATATTCTATATTACAGATAATTATTTGCAGTTCTTTTTAATTGATTATTTATTTACATTTCAAATGTTGTCCCTCTTCCTGGTCTCCCCTCTGCAAACAATTATTTGCATTTCTTTTCTCTTCATAGAATACCATAGAACTTAAACTCCTTAAAGACAGTTCCAATTTCTTGATGTTTTTCTCTCTCAATTGATCACTCTCAGGGCAATAAACCAGCAGTAAAGTGTTTGGTGACTTTATTGTCTTGGAAATCCAGCACAAAAACATGTTTGTTTGTTTGTTTGTTTGTTTGTTTGTTTTATTTTATATGTGTGTGTTACCTGCATGTATATTTGTGCACCATTCTCTTAGTTAGGACTTATTATGAAGCATCATAACCACGGCAACTCTTATAAAAAATATTTCACTGGGACTAGCGTACAGGCTCAGAGGTTTAGACCATTATTATCATGGTTGGAAGTACAGCAGCCTGCAGGCAGACATGGTACTGGAAAGGTAGCTGGGAATTCTATATTTGGGTCCATAGGTAGCAGAAAGAGAGAGAGCCACTGGGCATGACTTAACCTTCTGAAAGCTCAAAGCTACCCCAGTGACACATTTCCTCCAACAAGGCTACACCTCTTAATGGAACCACTCCTTTTGGGCCTATGGGGCCCATTTTTTATGTAAACCACAACTATGTGCATGTCTGCTATCTTCAGAGGCCAATAAAAAACAGAATGTGAGTTTCTGGGAACTGGAGTTATTTGTGAGCCACCATTTGTGTGCTAGGAACCTGACCTGGGTCCTCGGGAAGAGCAGTCATTGCTTTTAACTGCCGATCCATTTCTCCAGCCCCAAGCACAAGACATTTTTCTGTAGACAATGGAGACATCTGCATCTTTGAGATATTTTAATTTGAGTATCTTTTATCATAATTTAAAGCTGACCAACTGATAATCAACAGCATATACATAACATATGAAACTGAAAGCTGTTTTCAGTTAGGCTATGAAAACATAGTTGGACCTAAATATACAGTATTAGATAATTCCTAGTGCTTTTTCTATTGAAAAACAAGAAATGATCAAGAAAGACAAGATATAATGTAATGACATGAAGAAAGACAAGGCATTGTAATAACATGAAGGTAAAAATGGTTAAAATCATTCCCCCAAATAGTGGGCATATTTTTTTTAAGAATGTAGAACAATACAAGTTACAGGTTAAGTAAACTATACCCTAATTTTTTGATCAGAAGAAGATAGAAGAAAGATTTCATGTCATAGAATCCCTCTCATTAGTGGGTCAGTGCTGCAGATGTATTCAGTAACTAGTCATGTCATGGTGATCATATGTGTTCACGTGTTTCCCTTTTGTAAGAATAAATAATTTGCTAAGGCACTGTTCCATGTTGGAAAAGAAAATGATTTGCCTAGATAAAGTCATTTGTAAACCTTAGCTTCAAATAAAGCCAGAGAATATGGTTAATACCTCAAAAAAGAATGTTTAGGCATGCTCATGAGAAGATGAGATAAATGAAGAAAAATATGAGTTGGCAAGCTTGTCCTGACTGTGGCTATTATAATTAGAACATTCTGAGTTGCCTTTAATATTATAGTTATATATGTATTATTAGGCAAACTGTAAATTTTTCTATCTTACTGGGCTGGCAAATTAAAATAATGTATATAGGGTTTTTGGGTTTTTTTTTAACCTTTACTTCAAACATGTATGTACTATCATTTATGGGATCCCATATTATAATTCAGTTCACATATATAACATGCAGTAATGTGAGCATGTGGTAATTAGCATTTCTGTATCCTTAGATCCTATTCTTATGTGTTGAGAACCAGTGACAGTCATTGCAAATAACCACAAAATCTTCAAATTGGGCATTTCTTATTTGTATATGTTAGTTTGCTACAGTTGTGCAGGAGCTCAGCAGAACCTCAGCCCTAGCTGTCAGCTGATTTCACCAGTGCTCACGTTGTCTCCCCTCCTCCATAGGTCAGCAGGCCACCTGAACCATGGTTTTCTTCTGGCACATAAGCATAATAGGCTAATGCAACAACTCACAAGCAATCTAAGCTTCTGCATATGTCACATCCATTAACATTCCATTCACCATAACCAGGCACACGGCCAAGTCAGCATTCTTGGACCACAGAAGAGCTCCCCTCTCAGCCTTTGATCACTCTGTGGATACTGCTAAACTTCTTGCTGTCCTTTGAGCAAACCAAACACACTGGTCTTCCAGGAGCTTTGTAGTTGCTCTTCCTTTGTCTGTTGCTCCCTTTCCTGATATACCTATGTGAGCCATATTTTCAAGTTCTTAGTACTTTGGCTCAGGTGCATCTCACCCTTGTCTTAGTGCCCATCACTCCTTTGCACACCTACAATATTGATGAGGGCCTCAAAGAGGGCATTGGATCTCCTGAAGCTATAGTTACAGGCAGTTGGGAGCTACTAACATGGCTGTCTAAAACCGAACTCAGGTCCTATAAAAGAACAAGAAGCACTGCTGAGCCATCTCTCGAGCCCCATAAGTGTGTCTTTCTTGTAAAGGCATTACAAAAATAAACCTGTCCCAGTATCCAACAATCTAGCAATACATTACTACTGCTTTATTCTTAAAATATTTATGAGCATATATTAATTGTGATGAGTTTTATTATTGCATTGATATAATAAAGGATTTTGATCATATTCAGCTTCACCCTTCTCTTTTATCTCCTTTCCCCTCTTTCTCTTCCTTTTCTCTGTGAGTGGTGTTACTTTGTATCCAGGTTTCATTTAACTGGTTCACTCTTCAGTATAATCAGATATAGAATCTATTAAGTGCTAAAATGCTTTTCAGTTAGCCTATTTGCTCTTTTTACCTGCCTATATGTGACAAACCTGATTTGCATTCTTACAAAGAGGTAAGGTAAGCCATCCTGAGAAACCTGGAGACTATTGAAAAAACTGAGCATACAGATTAGACTTGTTTATATACAATTTAGGATATGTTCGGTGCTTTAAAAATATTAGAATGGTTATTAGATCAATATCTGGGTAGATGCATAGCTTCCTGCATTCAAACTCCAATACCCCCAAAAATGTTTGAATGGGTAGAATTATCACTTTCACAAAAGCTTTCTATTAAAATAAGCCCATTCTGCATTTGAACTTAGATACTCTTTTTTGAGACAGGAGCTAGCTTACCTGCAAAGATGAACTAAGATGAACTTAGCTGACATCATTAGCTTATACTTTACAGTTTAATCCTTGAAGTCATTCAAGAACAGTATTGCCAGTCACATCTTTGAACTGTACCTGGGTCTTACAATGAGATTCCAAGAACTCAGGTATGATGTAATTAAACTGTCAGATATATCGACACGATGCTGAGTGTTTCTGCTGGTTCTGATTTAATCTGTAAGACATACTGTCAGGAACATGGTCTTGCTGCCATTAAAATGCCTCATGTTTCCCAGTTCAACAAAAATTTGCATCTGTGATGGAACAAAAAGATGGAATTGGCTCTGCAATTGGTGAGGGTTGTGTCTCTTCTGGTAATAGATCATCCATTCCAAGATAGTAGTTGTTTAACTTAAATTTATTAAGAATAAATAAACTAAATGCCACTTTTTTCTGTACTGAAGATAGAAACTTAAAACATGTGTGCATGTATGTGTCTACGTGGTCACATATGTGTGCATGCATGTTGAGAGAAGAGAGGAAGGAAGTAGAATCTAGTCTCTTGCTTCTTTGTGAACTCCATTTTTCATGGTGTTTTCCTGTGCTTAGGCTTTCAGTGGGATTTGCTCTGGCAGGAGACTCAGTGAATCAGGCTTTTTATCCACCTCAGCTTCTTAACCCTCCATTTTAGGAACGACATGCAGACTCACATCCACCTAGAATATGATTTGTCTTAGCAAAGAATCTTTCTGCTTGTGCTTTAAAAACAAGCTTGAAAATGCAGGAATAAACGCAGGATTAGAATCTTAGCTGAAAATCCAAGCATGGCATAGACCAACGGAAATGAAAAGAATATGTAAATCATTTAGTCACTACCTCCCTAGTCAGTTCCCAGTCACATGTGAACATGAGCTTGTCCTTAATCCTGTTCATTATTTCTGACTTGCTTGAACAAGGTCTTTCTTTCGAGGTAACAATGCACTTAACAAACAGAGCTTAGACAGAAGTGATTTTCATGATTAGGAGATTGATTAGCGTGAAAAACAACTTTCAAAGAACCTTCAGAATTCAAGTTCCTTTGGTTTGCCCCTGATACAATTTCCCCTACTCAAACTGTTGGGCAAGGAGAGATACTGATGCTCACACTATCCACAAATTCCCAATTCAAAAATGATCATGGAATTCCAAGTAATAAAGAGCCAGTTCCTCAGCATTCTGTCTATGGTCCTTGCAATACTGATGTTAGTATTTATTAGTTCATGTACAATGTTTATTGCTTTTTATTACATTTGACTTTAATGCTACTTTAGTTTTGTTGTTGTCACTGTCCAATATGAAAGACTGAAAAACCCCAGTTTTCTGGTTTCTTATTACCTTTATGGAGTAAATTCAGTCTGCCATGTTCTTGTTTTACTTTTGTGCTGAGGAAGCACACTGCAAGTGTGTGATAAGAGTTGTTTCACCTCAAAGAAAAGCCTCACGCTTATTAATGGACTTCAAGAAAGAGATGTTTTATTGATTTGATGTTAACTCCTAAGTATGAACACGAGTTTTCTTTCCCCAAGAATAACAACACAGGTCAATTACCATGCGGATTTCCACGCATAAAGGAAGTAGTCCCTAATTATGAAGCTTGAGGAGTTGCTTGAGAAGGTTTTTGCTAAGGTGTTCATGAGCAAGCAAAACGAACATACAATAGTTTGTAAAATGTTACTGTGGCCCTTTCCTATGTCTGCATTTGGCAGAAATGTGATGGCTCTTGCTGGTTTTTCTTTCACTAAGGTGAGGAAGATCTTCTGAGTCCTCCCCAGGACACAAGCACAGGGTTAGAAGAAGTGATGGAGCAACTCAACAACTCCTTCCCTAGTTCAAGAGGTAAGGACCTGTATCTACAGGGGACTCAGGCCTCCCCACTCCCCTCCATTCTAACCGATGTGTTAATGTTTATTGGAAGCCAACATGTCCTGACAGAATGCCAATTTGTGTTCATGGTTAGATTTTATTTTTAGTATTGATTTCTTGCTTAGTGTATTTTCAGTGCGCATACCTGTGTGATCAAATTGTTTCTAGAAGTAAGAATTCCCTTTGTACTTCTAAAGTGTTTTACTTGGTTCACAGGTTGGTTGAGGAGCTAATTATGTGGTACCTTTTCTTTAAGAGCAGTTATTATGTGACTTTCACAGATGAGAAAATTAGTGCTATGTGTTCCCTGGGTCAGGGATGGAAAGCTACAGTATGCCAGAGTGAGGCCCAGAAGATGCCTAACAAGAGGTAGTGGTGGGAATTCTGGCTTGTAGTCTGACGCCTTTGTGTTTGAAAATTGTATCATACGCCCTCATTTAAATACCAGGATAATTAGATCTCCATAGGTAAGGTTATCAGCTTTTCACTTCCTTGCAATCAAAAGACATTCTTTTTCTCTATCACGTTGACCTTGTGCATTACTGCACCCCATACAAAAGCAGGACTTTGGCACACAGAATTTTCCTGCAGGCCTGTATGAGCCACAGACATCTTGCTTCATCCAAAGAGATATTTTATGGCTCCTGATATGGTTCATTATCTACTACAGTCTCTGAACCTTCCCCCGTCCACCATCAACATAAAAAATAATAATAATAAGGTCACATGTAAGCTGATCGAAGGAAAGCATAAAGAAGCAAAATGAAGAAAACAGAAAGTTCTATGACCAGTGATTTGTTCCCCTAATGGGCAATCCCTAGGAAGGAAGGGTAATGGAAAACCTGAGGTTTGTGCTCATCTCCATAAGGGCAATGAGGAGGGTAAGTTTGAGTAGTGTGATTTCCCTATCATTTTGTTCACTGTCAGTTAACAATGGCCATTTCTAGCTATTTGATGTGTGAGTGAAGGTACACAGAAAAGCAGTAATGTTCTCATAGAATGTTGCTAAGGAACCATCAGGGAAGCTAATTTTAAAGGTCTGTACCAACTATCTTTTCAATGCTGAACACCACTGATTGATTTTTACCAGATAAAACTCTTTACCTGTCTTGCACTAACTCCTTGCCCCATCCTTATCCTAACTCTATTAGGTATCTCCTCTTCTTAGATGTCATTATTTAGAACGAGAAGACCATAGACGAGCTTGATAGAAAATAAAATGCTTTCCCTTTTGCTATTATCACTTTGTCCTTCCAGGTTCTACTAGGGTCCACTGTGTAGCAAAGAAAGTATTAGAAATGCAAAGGAAGAACTAGTTCTTGGCTTTTGAAGCCATGTGGTTCCCAACATGGGGAAATAATGTGGAGATATATTTTCCGTGAGTGAATTTCTGAATTAGACTTGTGTCGAAGTTTCTTCTTCAAGGTTGCATGGTAGTTAGAGGTGTCAGGGTTTTGGCCTCTACCATACATTTTATCTCCCCTTCTCTTTTTCTTAATGATCATTGACGTGTTTCCTCCCAGCTTCATGAACTGCTGGCCCCTTTCCCTGATCTGTAAGAGGTTAAATGTTAAAGGTTACTAGCTGAATATCTCTTCCATGTCTAACAGGAATGTAGCCATAGAAGGAACAGCCACACAGCTCCTGCCCAGCTCCACTCTGATAAGCTTGAAAATAAAATCCTTTGCACTGGCTAGCTGTACTTCACTTATAGAGTCCTTGCTTGTAGACTAAGTATAGAAGGAACTTCCCAACACATTAGGAGTATAGCTTCCCTACTGTAGTATTTGAAGTTCATTGGACTAATGTGTCATTTTACTAGTTTTAGTTTTGTTTTGCTTGTTTGGGACCTTGGGAACCTCTGTTCAGGCCCTGTGGATAATTTTATTAAATTAGAACTTAATGAAGACAATGATCTGCTAAAGGCGGATTTGAGTGTGCTGATATAGAAGTGGCCTTATCAGATATTTGTTCCATTGGCTAAATTTTTTTACTTAATCATAGTCTGGTGGCTTGAGAAAATTAACTCATTCCAGAAATGAAAAACAAAAACAAAAACAAAAACAAAACCCAAAAAAAACAAAAACAACAACAACAACAACAAAAAACAACCACTACAATGTAAAACAGTAAATAGCTAGTCTCAGAGTATTTGACTAGATGTGTGTGCATATGTGTGTGTGTAGTGTATGAATATGTATGCGCCTATGCCTGAAGGCCAGCGGCTGGCATCAGATGTCTTCCTCGATCTCTTTACATCTTATTTCTTGAGACCCAGGCTTGTCATTTCAGCTAGGGGCAAGCAAGCCACCTGGGTCTACCCTGCCTCCCCATCACTGGGGTTATAGATTTCCCTAGCTTTTACATGGGAGCTGGGAAACCAAACTCAGCTTCATTCAGCAAGCACTGTGTCCATTGAACTGTGTCCCCAGCCAGCCCTTTAGCTGGGTTTTCTATGATGCTACAAGAGCCTTGGTATTTTTTGTCTGCTTCCCTCTAACTTGGACATTACTATAGGACCCAATTGGTTTAGAATAGTTTATTTGTAACTAAAAACCTAATTTGAAAAGCTCTGTGTATGTGTGTGTGTGTGTGTGTGTGTGTGTGTGTACACTTGTGCTTGTGTTTCCTTTGTCTGTGTAAATAGCATGAACTGAATGAGGCAGAGACATTACCATTTGGTACATATATTAGGTTGATATTAAGGAGAAGTTCCAGAGGACCTTAAACCTTGAGATTAAACGTCTTCCAAATTGAAGACCTTTATAGGTCATCCAACAGTCTTTGATATTCAGAACAGTGACCATCAGCCTGGTTTAACTATTTATTGTGCATGTTTTATCACAAACTGGGGTACCTAAATAGTGTATATTGTGTATGTGCTTATACACATAGAGGTATTTACTCACAGCTGTTTTACAAAACACATGTTTATAATCACATGTACATACAAATATAAGAAACAAAATTTTTCTGAAGCAGTGCTTTCTATACTACATGTGATATCTGCTGTTTCTGTCGAATTTGTTCAGGGATAAAATGTTGGTTACAATCTGGTAAATTGATTTCATAATCCAGTGTTACAAAGTTCTCTTTCTTATCTATCTTGTGTCAGTTTTCCCTGCTCATGTATGTATCTTTTAAAAATAAATTAATCTTTTTTTTTTTTACCATGCAAGTTTCTACCAAAACTGTCTTAGAGGACATGGTAGTCTTCCTCTGACTCATCTGTCCATGTTCCTTTCATTGTATTACCAGAAACAAATGAAGTTCCTGGTTGATACAGCTATTTCAGACAGCTGTTTCAGTAACTCAAAACAGATGTCAGAGCCAGAGGTCTGACATTTAGTGGAAATGTGTTATTAAATACCACCTTGTGGTTTGTTTTACCAGACTAGTTAATTTCCAACAGAGGAAAAGCTTTATTGTAGAAAGAAATTAAAACAGCCATAAATTTAGAAAATAAACAGATAAAGTGTGTTACTGTATTCCTTGAATTTACAACATCTGTGCCACCCCTAAACCTGGACCAGACGGTATCTAAATTTTACCTTTCATTTCCAGAGTGCTTAGAAGCACACAGAAGTTAGGTTCCTTTTTCATAGCCATTCAGCAGGTTAAATTAGGCCTCTAATAGTATCTAAATGTTTTTGCTCAGCCGTTATTGAGATTAATAAATACAGCATGCTTCTCTGCTTAGTGCTAAGCCATGGCCATCTCTATTCTGAATATTAGTTAATATAGACTGCAGCACATCCAAGGTTTGCATGTGTGCTCATTTAAGTCTGGGATTTTATCTTTCATTGTTAGTCTTTAGTATAGTTCGTTGTTCGTAATCGAGTGTCCTGTGTACCTTAGCCAGTTTCTGTCTGATCTGTTTATCTATCTATGATCTGCCCCTCTTTAAGTATATGAAAACATTGACTTATAGCATAGTAGATATCCCCTACTCTAAAACACTTACCATTATTGCATAGAAACACTATGTGAATGGAGCAAGAAATACACATCATTTAAGATGAAACACCTTAAGCACTGTTATCATGTGTCTCTGATCATTTAGTGGCCTTCAAATGTAGATATCTATGTACAAATATGCACATTAATGAAAGAAGTGCTTTCTTAGTGACATGGTATTGGACTTTGTAAAATGAAGTGCTCCCTTGTACAGGTTAATAAATGATATCATATAAGACAATCTTAGTGCATAAGACAATCAAGAAAATACTATTTGAGGATTTCTTCTACCTCTGAAATTTCATGCTTATTGACCTATTCCACAGAATATTATCACTAACAGTCTGTGGTATACTCTTTACTTTTTATACCACTCCTACCCAAATAAGCTCACATACATTCTGCCAAATGCTCCAAAATAACTAATCTTACAAACAGTTTTTTTTAAAACCTGCTATTTTGTAATATTGAAATCTTCTTCTATAGCTCTTTTATGGGCAAGAAATAAAACAATTAAACAAAATAGATGGTGCAGGTCATTGCTGGAGCACATGTGTAGCATGAACAAGGGCCTAAGTTCCATCCCCAGCATTAAAAAACAAACAAACAAAAAGGTGGGCAGGGTCTGGGGAATTAGCTCAGCAGTTAAGAACATTGGCTTCTTTGCCAGAGAATCCGGGTTAGATTTCCAGCACCTATGTGGTGACTCACAATCTTCTGTAATGCCAGTTTCAGGGGTATCTGATGCCCTATTCTGGACTCTGCAGGCACCAGACATGCATATTGTACAGAGACATACATACAGGCAAAATACCCATGCACATAAAATAAAATACAATTTTTAAAAGTCAGGCAGAAGCATAATATACCACCACCACTCAGCAAGCCGCAGTGTTTAGTAGCCACATCCACAAAGGGTATGGTAAATTATCCATTTATACTGGAGACCCACAATCTGCAAATTTTGAGCTCTGTCAGGCCCACTGCTGTTTGTAGAAATGAAGGTTATTGGGACATAGCCACATCCATTCATTTGTATAGAATTCATGATTTCTTGAAAAGCAGAGTAGTAGTTACCAAGTTGAGTAGTTGCTGCAGTGACTATGTGGTTCATAAATCTGAAAGTATTTACCACCTGGTCCTTTGCAGAAAAAGTTTGGTCCGCCTTGCTTGGCACTTTTATCTTGTGTCCATTTAGACGCCTTATATGTGCACACCTGCAAGCAATATGGCTCAGCTTTCCAGCTCAGCAAAGCTGTGGAGAGGCATTGTTTTGTGCATTTATATCTGTACACCAGAAAGCCTGCACATTCAGAAAAGTACAGTCATTTGAATCATGTTTGAGTAGTAGTAAAATAGAAACCCCAAAATGATTATCAGCCTTAAATCCTAACCCTTAGCTTTTTCTTAAACCGCTAGTGAGCCAAGAAAGCTAAAGCCCCCCCCCCCAGAACAAAATCATTTTTCCCAATTCTTTCTCTGAAACCATGAGTTCTAGTCAATAACGTCAAATTCTTGTTGCTTCAGGAAATTAGACTTCCCCAGACCCAACTAAGCTCCTGATTTATACCTAGGACTACCCCAGCACACCTCCTTTTTCTCTTGATTCGTTTCCTGATAACATACCACATTGCCAGAAGGACACCCTAACTGAAGATCTATGGAAACATTCTAAAGGACATATTTATGAAATAGAAACTTCAAGTGGATACTTGCATTTTAAAATGTTGGAGCTCGAGACAAAGGGCCTTTTCTTTTGTAGACTATTTTTGAGCCTATAGATAACCAAGTGTCAAGAGACGATTTGGAGAGAAATTAGGGTTTCATACAATATGACTTCTGACAAAGTACCCGGGACAGATCAAATACAGATAACTGCATCATATTCAGCAAAAACCAGTTGACATATAGCTCAGTATACAATTAATAAAGATTTATAACCTTGGTCACAATAAAATGTTGAAAGTAAATCATATAGTTTTCTTACAACCCTGTCCTTGCCTAACGTTCTGAAGTCTAAAAACAAACTTTGGAATCTAACCTCTAAGGCAGCAGTTCTCAGCCTGAGGGTTGCAAACCCTTTTCGCGTCAAAGGGTCCTTTTACAGAGGTTACACATCAGATATCCTGCATATCATATATTGACATTATGATTTATAACAGAAGCAAAATTACAGTTATGAAGCAATAACAAAATACTTTTGTGGTTGGGGTCTCTACAGCAGGAGGAACTGTATAAAAGGTTGCAGCATGACAAAGGTTGAGAGCTCATATTCGGATGACTCATAAACTGGCCCTATCAGGACATGCTCCTCTTCTAGAAGAAAGGGCAAACTATTCCCTAGAGTATAGACCCATGTCTTTTGTGGGGTTCTGCTTTGACACACAATCAACAACTTTTGATATTTAATACATCCATTGTCAAGTCAAAAATAAAGAGATTATGAGACGACTGAATGGCAAACTTGAGATTCTATTATAGTCGCCCTTGAAAACAATGGCCCCATTTGTCAAATTCCTATTCTGTGTGATTTTTATCCAGTTTAACGTGTGAAATTTATGGATACTACAAATGATGCCTTTTGGGTCCCTGTTATCTGTTTACACTGACTTTAAGTGTATGTAAAGGTTATTTGACTGGAAGTGTCTGTGGGATTTCCTGTTTCTTTTTTTTTTTTTTTCTCTAAGGGAGTAAATGCATTGTCACCTCAACATCTGTTTGGAAAAAGAAGCAAATTTGTATATAAAACTGTATATTTATGCGTGTTTTATTTTTCCTTTCTGATCTATCTGCCTCTTCCTCTCTCTATTATTAAAGGAAGAAATGCCCCCGGAAAGCCAATGAGAGAGGTTAGTGAGACTCAGGCGCACAGCCATGGCTTCTGTCTGTCTCATCCTGCTTTCTGTGTCTGGCCTTTGTGTAAGAACTGTGTGTGTGTGTGTGCGCGTGCACGCGCATGTGTGTATTACACATTCTGTCATCATCCCTGCTCCACTTGCAGCTCATGAGGAGAATTCCTCAAATGTTCATTGCCGTTGTCATCTCCATGATGACAGCAGCAGGGGTCGGGGGAACTGGAGGCTCTCAAATATGGTAATCCTCTCTAGTCCCTAGGTTGGAACCTTGCAGTTAGGCATCTGTTGCCATCTGCACGACAAACAGAATATTCAAATTAAGTTTCACCTTGAACATTACTGATGAGTCATAAAGCTTCCTTCCGTTTCCAGGACCTGGGCATTTACTACCAGGGTCTTGGGGTTTGATTCTTCTGAGATGATTACTACCTTTTATTTTGTTTTGTTTTTCCCCTCTTTTCCTGGTTCCTACACTTCTCCATTTCCATTTTAGCTAAGATTTGTTTGAGCATGTACAGTATGCCAAGCACGGTTGTGGGCAGTTGCCATTCATTTCCCTATCATGTAATGGTCATGACAAACCTACGAGGTAGGTATTCTTCTGAGCTCTGTTTTTCACACTTAAGGTAACTGAATCACAGAGTGTGTAAGCAAAGTGTCCAGAGTGGCAGAGCCAAAGGAAGAATCCAGGAAGCCTGGCTTCAAAGCCACATTAGTAATCTCAGTGCTGGAAAGGCTACATCGTCTCAACGTTCCCTTTAGAAGACTCGCTTTTTATTTGGCATTTGGATCCAAACAGAATAGTAACCCATTAGGTTAAATCAATGAATGTTGGGGTGTTGATTTGTTGTTTCAATATATTTTAAACGGTTGGAATGAATAGGGTACGGCATTCACACTGAATAAACTTTGAGTTCTTACAGTGAAAGCTGCTTCTTCATCTTACGCTATTATCTGAACATTGACTTACCTACTCAAGTGGCCGCTGGGTGGCAAAGTGTTAAGTGTCAGTCCAAGTCGAATAAGATTGCCCTAAACAAGATTTTCATGTGAGGAGAGAGGCAGGCCAGCTCTCCTAAGAGATGCCAATGGCATGTGTGCTGTTCTGAGAGATAAGCTGGACAAGTAGAATATTCTTGCATATGATCTGCATCCTTAGCACAGAGATGGACACTGATACATTTAAACATAAGCAGTCATGGGTCTGGAGAGATGGCTCAGCAATTAAGTGTTCTAGCAGAGGACCCATATTCAGTTCCCAGTACTGTTATCCAGAGGCTCAAATCCACCTGTAACTCCATCTCCAGGGGAACCAATAAGCCTCCAATAATACCATCTCTCATAAGTACACATAGTTTAAAACATTAGAAAATAGTATAAATCTTTCTTAAAAAAAAACAAACTAAGTAGCCATACTAGATATTCTGCCAATTCTATGCAGTTATAATAAATTTCATGGTTCTCACAGACGTCCTTTCAAAAAGAGGGAACAGAATTGCAGGGAGGGAATAGGAGCTTGGAGGAGAAGTTCAGAAAATTTGAATCAGTGATGCATTGAATGCTCCTGACTCATGTACTTAGTCTGTGAAACTTCTTGGTTAATTTTAGTGGTGAGTGGCCACCTTCAGTTTTAACGTTGTTTTGTGGGAAAGAAATGCATCCTAACGTTAACTCCCTGAACATGTTTTATCCGTGAATAAATATTTTTAAAGTCTAGCAGATTGAATTGAATCAGTGACTACTACCCAAGATTCAGGACAGTGAGATGAGCTCCCAGATGTCACAACAGTGTCACAACCATAATGACATTATATAGCTATGAAAACACCCTAAACTCACGTTAAGGCCAAATATTTTATTTTCAGAGATGAAGTTACAGAGAGGAAAAGATAAGCCTATTTCGCTGTGGTAGTCTGGCTTTTCTTTGGCCAATTGAATGCTAACCATTTATTTGGGAATTGTATTTAAAAAAAAAAAAAGAGTGCCAGATTGCTATTGAGGTCTTGGATCTTTGCCAGAAAGTCTCAATTCCAATCACTGTGGAAACCAGCTCCCTTAGGCAGTGGTGGCATGTGAGACTAAATGTGTTGCAGTTAGTGCCAACTTGGAAACACATAAAACTGTCCTAATGTGCAGCGCATGGTGCCTCTGTGTTCAATAATCCTTGCTTAAGAACAGATTAAATTAATACTTTCTACAGACATATTTTTATGTCACACTGTGCCCGAAGTCCATTGCTAGTGCTTGAATCCTGGCTACTTTTAGACCTCTTGCATTTATAGTATGATATTTAAATATTATCTTTAGATTTCGTCAAGTAAAGTTAATGACCTCACTGTACCCCCCTCACACAAAAGATAATATAACCATGATACATATCAATTTATGTCCTACATCCTTGTTTTACCCCTCCAGTGGATTGAGGTTTAGTTCCTTGGGTCAATATTTTGTCAAAGATAATGATTTTGGCTTTATTTTGCTTGGTTCTATATCCAGTAAAACTTCCATAAAATTAGAATCATTATTCTAATGAAATGGGTATTTATTATATTACCAAAATGTAATACTATACATATAATGTAAATATAGCAAGCTATCTCTAAAAGTTATTATTTTTTTATAGCATAAGGGTTGTCATAAAGACTCTTATTAACACAGAACAACCTAAGCAGGTTAATACAACCCAACATTTTATGCTAGTATGTATAGTATATTAAGAATAATGAACTTTTCTTTCTGCTGACAATGTTTTATATACAGATTCTCCCTAGAACTAATACTTAAATATAGTCAAGTGTTGCTGCCAGGTAATAACCTAACTCTATTTTAAAGACTAGCAGTATCCCTTGAGGATATAGACTATCAGTACCCTTATTTAGTTTACTATCTTCTAAACTGTAGTATATAATCCCTAACCAATATCCTTTAAAGGTTAGTTTTAATTATCTGCATATTTATGAGAAAAACTAAGGTATTCCCTATTCTGTTTATATTTTAAAATATATCTCCTAGCTACTAGGTAGTATCCTAGAGTCAGGTGTGTGTCACAAGATATGGTTAGAATCATCTTAAATGCCAGGTTATTAGAATATTTCTTACTGACTTTGGTAAGCTTGCTAAGAATCTAAAAGTTGTATTTACTCCATCCACTTTGGAGTGTGTGTGAGTAATTGTGCAGCTCGCCCAGAGCTGCTGTACAGTGAAAAGGAGATACAGGGGACTTCCCTCCAACCTGAAAAATCACGTGCATGTTTGCATTCTGAAATCCACAGAACAACAAAGGACTCCACCATGACTTCCTGACTTTTTTTTTCATTTTTCATTTGTTGGTTGTTTTTTAAAGATGGGATCTCACTCTGTAACCCAATCGTGGCCTTGAATTTAACATCCTCTTCCTAAGTACCGGGATTACAGGCATACACTAGTATACACTAGTATACCTGGTCTTCCTATGTTGAATGCATATATATATATATATATATATATATATATATATATATATATATATATATATATCCAAAGATGATTTCAGTTTTCACTGCCAGAACATTGGCCCACTTTATGAATAATAGTACATATGGTCTGTTAAACATTTTAGTATTTGAAGACTCAACCAAAATCCAAAGTAATTTTTTAAAACACAATTAGCTCTCAATGAAACTCTCTGCGGTAATAAAACTCAAAGAGATTTACAAACTTAGCCATCTTAATGTAAATGCTTCAGTGGCATTAAATATTTAATAAATCCTGACCTGATCTGGTAGTATTACTATGTCAGTGCTTGCTCATGAATCTTCTAATTCTCCCATATTTTGTTTAACATATGTATCTCTTGAAATAAATATTAAAACAGAATACATGTTCTGGTTTGTCTTTAAATTTTATTGGGATTTTAGCAGTTATGAGACTCTGTTAAGCTGATACTTGGGAAGGAAGTAATGGCCTAATAAAGTATCTCATTTCCAAGAGCAATACTTGAAAAAGAGAATGACTTACCAAGGTTGAAGAATTAAAGGAAGACTCATAAAATATGGGGCATATACCAAAAAGAGAGCTGTAGAGTACCTCTCAGATTATTTTACTCTGGATGTTAGTTTTGCTAGTGTGCTCACAGATATTATGCT